>NW_024103918.1:2545740-2779871 GCF_003945595.2 Pipra filicauda
AGACTGTCAGTGCTGTAGCTGTCAGTACTTGTCCTTGTGGTGGGGCGTCCCCCACATCCCAAACTGTGACATCATCCTCACTAGGGACTATTTCAGTCTCTGCCATACCCTTTTCCTATCAAGGAAAGTTGTCTCCACTTGTGAACATACTGTGGTGTTTGTGTTGATGCCCTTAAAAATGTCAGTTTTCTCAAGCCTGCGTGTGTGTCTACCAACCACCTTGTTTGTAACCTCCCCTTTGACTCGGGGCAGAAACAAGTAATGGCGAGAGGTGTTTGCAAGAGCTGCGCCTGCCTTTGCTCTGGGGACGTGCTCACTGTCAAAAGCTGAAAGCTTTAATTCCTCCAGCTCTCAGGGCCAAGAGTAAGGAATTCCAAACTAAACAGATTAGCTGTGAGCTCCAAAATTCTCCCAGCTGTGCCTATGCCCCAGAGAGCAGGCAATGTAAATATAAGGTCACACTGCACTTTGAAGTTGTATATTTTTGACTATTACACCAATTCCTTTTCCTAAAATGAGTAATGCAGTGGGAGGCTTAATCCATGTATATATCCCAAATACCAGTGAGAGCCAAGAAATTCCTGTTTCCCGTCAGTTGTGCCTTTTGCTTATGTTTATTTCAGAGTTATATGTTGGAGAAGTTTTTTTGGGTGTGTCTAGGAGAGGCAGAGCAGAGTTAAATAAAAGTGCAGCCATATGTAGTATCAAAATAAAATTTGAGGCAAATCATCATAAATCAAGCAGTATTTTATGTAGAAGGTGTGCTTCAAGTTTTTTTCCAGAGTTAAGTAATAACTGAAACAGTGATACAAAGAATATGGCTGTAAAATACAGAGATAAATCTGCCATATTATACTTGGATATCACAAGGGCTTAGAAACGTTTAGGGTATTTTATATACCATATGTTCTTTATTGCTTAATCCGCAGAGAATTTGTACTTCCCTGCAAGACTACTACACTTTATGGCAAAATGCATGAAGAATTGTCTATGTATGTGTTCAAGAAGCAGTAACAACTCGTATGGTATCGTTATGGGACAGCTTCACCATAGCCTGCACAGTATGCAGAGTTTTGCATTAAGTTTCTGTATAGCCTGTATGCAACAGATGACCTTGTTCCTGGAAATATAATTGACACGTAGTAGTGTTTGGAGTCCATAGTTTTTCTGGAAGGGTGGAAATAAAATGTCCAGGCATTGTCCACAGAGTAGCTCATGAGAAGAGCTCAGCTTGTTTTGAAGGATTTATTTAGCAGTTTTGTCACACTGAATGTATATAAATCTGGGGTTTTTTTTCGAGCTTGAAACAATTAGTTAGGCTGATATTTGCCCAATAAAAGTCCACTGTGCAAGTGGCTCTCATAAGATATGTGCTCAGGTGTTAAAAAGACAATTTGTTTAGAGGATGTATGGCTTAACAGTTTTGAAGCCGCGTTGGCCTTTGGAGCTAGAGAGGCAAGAAAGAATGTATTCATAAAATTATGCTTTCCTCTGTGTTTGGGAATGTGACTACTGTCTATTAAACTTTGTGTTTACTTGCTTTATGCTTTGCAGAAGGGAAGTGTTTCCCCGTCATTCTCCATTCGTTGACCCCATGCTCCTCCAATATTTTTAAAGAGGACCTTTGTGTTTAAGTCAGAAGGGACATGCTTGAGGGTTTTAACTGGTGCCAAATTTTAGGGAAGACCCTGGGAGTGAGATGCACAGAGGGTTCAATCATGCACTATGCTGGTTCAGATTCTGCTCCTTCCCTGTTGTGAAGGAGGTGGTGCAAGGCTGCACTATCAGGGTGGTGGGGATATTGCTGATGACAACTGAGCATCCTCAGCTTGCTGAGGACTGAGGTGTTAAAAGGATTAAAAGTAGTAAAGTCAATACCTTGAATTGCACTGTGGAGTGAGTAGGAAGTTATTATTAGTGTTCAGTGTAGGAAGAGTTTACAGTATTCCCCAGCAAGACACAAAAGTTGAGTATTTTTGCTGTAGATTTGATCTGGGATTTCTGAAGCAACAAAGGACCCAGTAATAGCTACAGCCTATGAAATCTTTCAATAATAGGGTAGAATTTCTTTTCCTTCCTTCCTTGAGGTATTACAATGAAGAAATTAAGCTGCAACTACTGTTCATTAAATGCTGAGGGACTGCGTTAATCTGATAAATGGGAAGATCATTTTCAGCAGAAGAGGATGAACTGAGATGAGTCATAACTTTTGGGTTCACTGGCATTAATGCATTTAGGAGCAACTCTTTATTTCAGCCAGCTTTTTTTTATTGGCAGTTTCAATATTTTAAAAATTGTATTTCCTGTCACATATCTGAAGGAGATACCACACGTGCTTGTAATTTAAATGTTATGGGCCACATAACTTATATGGTAATGGAGATCAATGGCATCTTGTATCATTTTCCTCTTAGCCAAAGCATTTGGGTTACATTTATGGGGATCCCATGGGAGCCCTTTGCTATTTGGAGGCAAAACACATCCATCCTGAAGCCCAGATTTACTGCAATTTCAAGGAAGAACATCCCAATTCATAAGGAGGAATCTGGAGAACCATTTAGGACAAAACAGAACTTGAAAGCATTCCTTTATTGTGTTGTGCAGATGTAAAAGCATCAGAGAACAAGTGATGTAGCATAAGACTTATTTTATATTTTTTTAAATACTAGATGAAGGGTTCATTTCCTTTTATTACATGACATTATACAAACAGCTTGTAGAAATCCATTTGGACTTTTTTCCTCCATTCCTAGTAGTCAGTTTGGGGGATCAGTAGAGCAACAATAGGGGAACTGCTATCAATTGCAACACTTACTTCTTACCTGTGTGTTTTTGCTGTCATCAGTACCTTTTTCCTTTAAAAAAACCTCACATGTATCTGGAACAGTAACAAAAGGTCAAAGCTTCAGCTTCAGACAGGTACAATTGAGGGTATTGTGACTGCAGAGGAGAGCTCCACCTGGGAAAGTGGTTTTCTTCATTGACACTTATTGACTGACATTAAATATTTGGCAGGTGGATTTCAAACATCTTCCTGTTTTGTAACAGGAAAAAACCTGCCAAATAATCTGTAACATCACATTTTAAAAAGTGAATAGTAACATTGTGAAAAAAAAACCCCAAACATCTCGAAATAATAAAAGACAATGAAAAGCTTCATTTCTAACAAGAAAGGGAAACAGACTGCAAAATTTGTTCTTTATTGTAAGCCACATTTCTATTTACTTACATTCCCATTGTATGATTTCTCTTTTACTGGTGCATCTCAGTGTTGTGTGATTTGCCCCCTGAGTGTGGCTGTGGTCACACCAAAGGTCTGTGCCTTGTCAGGCTGCTGAGCTCACTGTCAGTTCCACTGAGTTTCACCCAGTACTCCAGGATCATCCCTGGAGCCCCTCCGGAGAGAAAGGCTCCCTCTCCCATCCACAGTGTGTTTTTTTTCTCTCACTGGCAGATGCTTATCTCTTGTAAATTCCAGAGGAGTTTTTAGTGGCAGCCTTTGAGGCCGTTTCCTTATGCTCTTTGTCTACCAGGCTGCCCCACGGTCCTGGCTGTTACAAAAAAATCCACTACCCGAGACAGCATCACGTAAGCTGCTGTTAACAAATGACACTTGTTAAAGATGAAACAAGGGCTGAAAACTTTGAAATTTCCCGATCTAGAAATAAATCAATATATACTGCTGAAGGAGGCATGGTGGCAACCAGAGGGAGAGGAGGAGAAGGGTGTGGAACGGGAGACAAAAATGATGACCAAGTCTAAGAACAAATAGCTATGATTTTTCTTTTCATTGTTGCACTTTATTTTGATGATGTGATTGTGTGGGTGAATGATACACTGGTACTTGTGTGTGTCTGAGCTATGATAGTAATTTGTAACTTGTTTGTTCCTTTTCTCTCTCTCTCTTTCTGTAAGTGGAGAGGAGAGTGCTTATAAAATAACTAGCATAGTGCAAATATTTTTCTGAACAAAAAGGTCGAGAGTTCAAAAACTAATGAAGGACCAGAGTCCTCCTCCACTGCAAGCCCTCAGTTGCTCAGCTGCAGAGAGAGTGGGCTGTGCCATGGTTTATGGTACTTTCTTAACGGCCATAAACCGGCCAAGAAATAATGGAGAAACGGTAAAAATAATGGCTCGTAGCGTAAGATTTCACTTGGCTGAACTGTGGCATGTCTAGAAATTAACTGTTCTCTAAATGTTACAGATAAAGAATGGCTTTTATGGTTACGTGATTGTGTGCTGTAGCGCTGTGCAATTAAGAAATGGCCTAACTGTGGCTGTCTGTGCATGAAGGGGAATAGCTTTAAGTCATCGTTAGCTGACCTTAATTAAAGGAGTAATGTATGTGCAGGTGGTTTTTGTCTATATGAACTTTGCCTTCTTTGTGCTTTCAGGCAAATGTGAATGTGTTCTGACACAACAAGAATAACTTTTTATCAAATGAGTGACGTTCATATGTGCCCTGTGGTGCTTCATTGTACTCGATTCCTCCTCAGGCATTAGCAATTTATTGCTCACTCCCTCATCAGTCAGGAGCAGTGGGGAGGAAAAACTTTAGGGGCAGCATACTCTGCATAAGGATGCAGTGAACACATTTAAAGTTCAGTGCATGATTTAAAACCACGAAGGCAAGATTAATTATTTACTGGTTATAGTCCTGTTCTGAGGACATCCAGCTGAGCCCTTTACCAAAGACACTTTGTTTGATGGAGTGTAGTTTATTAATTGGTTTAAAGACCTGTCCTTTTTCCAGGCCACCAGCCAATTGAGTGCTTAGCAGATATGTTGTTACTTGGCCTTGACTTCTGTTTCACCAGTGTTTTATCTCCAGTGGATGCTCATAGTCTACCCTTTAACGGGAACGTATCACTCATTCTTAGGGCTAACTTCTTGTTTATAAGTTTATGCCTTTCCACCCTTCTTTCTAACATGTCCAGTCCTTGAGAGCATAGGTCTGGGTTGAAGGAACTGATGTAAAGAGATTCCTGTCCAGGTCCGGAAGGCATCTGGGGCCAGTCTACCCATGCTGTTCCTGACAGGAGGCACCTCAGATGTCAGCGTGGAGTGGGTGATGAGTCCCAGGTCTGTTCTGGTGGCCACAACATGCTCCTGCTGCCTCTCACCTGTGGATGCTCACGGAGCTGCTCTGTTTGCTCATGTCCATCGCAGAAGGAGAACGCCTGCCTTGATTGCTCAGTGTGTGTGTTATCTTGGTGGGCTGGTTGCCCTTGATAGCAGTAGTTTGTGTACCTTTGCCATCAGCACCTAGTTGCTACAGCTTTTCATGAAAAAAATAATCCCCTCTCACCTTCCTGATTTTCTTTTTGGAAACAGTTGCACCATTCTTAGTAAAGTGCTGTTTTGTTTCATGAGGGGAAGGAGGGGAAGCCTCACCTGGAGCAGATCCCTAGTATGGAAAATCTCTGTCCATACTGCAAAATACACGTAAGCTGTATAGTATTATGCTGTATAGTATTAAGCTGAAAGTATTATGCAAGCAGTCCTACACCACTCTGGGGCTTTCTGCTCTCTGACTGAGAGGCTGCGTTCATCAGATGCTCTGAGCAGCTCACAGAGCTTAGAACTCCCAACATGAGAGAGCAGTGAGGATTCCTGGGCAGCTTATCTGTTTCGACACAGCTATGCCAGATTATACATGTAAAACACAAAGTACACTGGATTTGTGAACTGCTTGCAAATTTGAGCTTTGTGTGATTTGAATCTTATAAGGGCTAGGTTTGTTTTGTCTTTCAAGAGAATTTATTTCTGCTCGTGTTTGTTGTTTCTTCATAGATGGTGTGCGGGTGATGTGTGTGCAAGTGCCTCAAGCTCCTCCTGCAAGATGTGTTCCACAAATCCAGCAAATTGGGTCACCTTTGATGATGAGCCGCTCTTCCAGTCACCTCAGAAATCAGTTGATACTCAGAGTAGCTGTAAAGCAAATGGCCTTAAACTCAATCTGTCTAGTCTGCATGAGTCTTCAAGTAGGTCATCTTCTACAGGCAGCACTCCACTCTCATCTCCTGTAGTTGATTTCTTCCTAAGTCCTGGACCTCCCAGCAACTCTCCACTTACTACACCTACCAGAGAGTACCCAGGAAACCCATGTATCCCAAAGTCTGGGATTCACATGCTTTATCCCATCCCTGAATGGCCTTCAAACGTTAACCTTCTTCCATCACCTGGGATTTGCTCACCCCTAGCCTCACAGAAACCAAGTAGCCTTCCTTTGAACACTTCACCTAATGACTATCCAGTTAAGACTTCAGTCTCCAAATCAGCAGACAAAGGAAGCCCTAACTCACCAGGAAGCTGTGAGGAGTTAGCTCCAGGGCGCTTCCCATACATCCAGAGCGACTGTGCTTTTTCCAGTCCTTTTTGGAAGGAAGGGTGCTCGCTCAGCATGTCACCAGCTAATGTTAGCATGCACAAGAAGGACAGAGTACTCGACAGGAGCATCTATCATCCTAAAGACAAAGAAACTTGTCACGATCAGAAAAGCCTTAACCAGGGCTCCTTCAGTTACATCTGTGAGAGGCTGGAACACCTGCAGGTTGATAGCTGTGACACCGTGGAAAACCCACCCGTCTCGAGCACTCACACATGGCACAAGCTCTCCCCCACTATCCCACACAGCCTCTTCAGGAGCCAGAAAGCAGATGGGTGGCCATTCATGCTGAGGATTCCTGAAAAGAAGAACATGATGTCATCTCGGCAATGGGGCCCTATTTACCTGAGCGTCCTACCCGGAGGTGTGTTGCAGATGTATTACGAAAAGGGCCTGGAGAAACCTTTCAAGGAATTCCAGCTGCAGCCACAATGTAAGCTATCCGAACCCAAATTAGAGAGCTACAATGTCTCGGGAAAAATCCATACCGTGAAGATCGAGTGTGTGTCATACACAGAGAAAAGGAGGTATCATCCCAAAGTAGAAGTGATCCATGAGCCAGAGGCTGAGCAGATGTTAAAACTGGGCACCACAGATTATAATGACTTCACTGATTTCCTCGTAACAGTTGAGGAAGAGCTTATGAAACTTCCTACTCTTTCTAGACAAAAGAGGAATTATGAAGAGCAAGAAATGACTCTGGAAATAGTGGATAACTTCTGGGGGAAAGTCACTAAGGCAGAAGGAAAACTCGTAGAAAGTGCCGTCATCACGCACATTTACTGCCTCTGTTTTGTGAATGGAGGTGCCGACTGTTTTCTAACCCTGAATGACCTGGAGCTCCAGAAGAGGGACGAGCGTTACTTCGACAAGGAGGAGGAGAAGAAGTGGATCGATATTCTCGATTGCCATTTCCATAACTGTGTCAAAGCGCAGGAATTCGAGCAGTCACGGATTATTAAGTTTACACCTCCGGATGCCTGTAGGCTGGAACTGATGCGTTTCAGGACACGGTATAATGGGCAAGACCTTCCCTTTTCCGTGAAGGCTGCGGTAGTGGTTCAGGGGGCATACATTGAACTTCAGGCTTTTATAAATATGTCTTCAACTGCTCTGATCCCAACGTGTTTACCCTCTGTGAAATACTGTGAAAACGTTATGATACGCTTTCCTGTTCCCACACAGTGGATCAAAGCACTTTGGACCATGAACCTCCAAAGGCAGAAGTCCCTAAAAGCAAAAATGAATAGGAGAGCATGCCTTGGCGCTTTGCACGAGGTTGAATCCGATCCTGTAATACAAGTCTCAGTTGGAACTGCAAAATACGAGAGTGCCTACAGGGCTGTGGTGTGGAAGATTGACAGGCTTCCAGATAAAAATTCAAGTAAATAATTTGCACTATAAGGTTATGGGATTGGGTGTGTGTCTTCAGTGTTTTTGTGCTTGCGTACCTCCATTATCTGCCTGTTTTGGGTTTTTATCTGTGTGCTGCTATTGGTAGAAGCTGGAGTAATCTCTGAGGAAAAAGAGAATATAGCCTTATTTTTTTGAAAGGATATTTTCCTAATTTATTTGATGGAGACAGATGTATTATTGTCAATCATTTTAAGTGAGCAGCATCATGGAAGTGGATCTCATCATTCTGAGTAAACATCAAGTCTGCAGTAAGACAGAGGAAAGGGTTTGTTCTTTCTGTATATCAGCTGGGCAATGGGTGGGATGGGAAGAAAAAGTCTTTTGGTAAAATGATTCGTCCACCTGATATCACACAGTTAATAGGAAAGGTGGTATTGTCACTGTTGGGTGTGGCTTTCCAGCATTGTTTAAGAAATGGTAAGTATGATACATAATTAGAAAATTCTGTGGTCAAATTTCCCATAGGAAGGTGACTGTGCTTTTGCAAAGGTTGATATCTAGTACCTCTTTCATTAGTTTGTGCATTGAGACTGTACATTCTCGGCAATAGCTGCACTGATGAAAAATGCCTCCCACTTTATTCTCATTTCTTTCTGGTGGTGGTACCTCACTGAAAACTTGCAGCAATAAAACCAGCTGTGTTTATAGTTGCATACATGGAAGTAGTTAATTTACCAGAAAAAATATGACTTTTCGGAGAAGAAAAATATAAATATTTGGTTTTAAAATTCCAATTTTCAATCATGTTACCAGTACTTTCTTAAAGGCATAATACTTTTCTAAAGGCATAAAAATTCTTGAGGAATACAATATCCTGCTTTAAGTTCTGTAGAGTGAAGGCATTTGATCCTTTGCTTGAATATGCATTATACGTACTTTGGGCTTTGGGAATTTGTGTAAGACAAGGGCACCTGTTAAAGCATTTTGCCTAAAATATCTGTATAATCTGTACTTTTAAAAAGGGGGTAAGTGTGTGTTACTAACAAATGGATTGTCCTAGTCTTGTATTATCCTAACTGCCTCTTTAAAATGTCCAGAAAAGATTTCATCTTCTTAAGTCCTGTTTTCAGATATGTTAGTAATAAGCTCCCAGGTTCTGACAGCTAAATGCATGTGCAGGTGAGAGTTAACATTCAAAAGTATTAAAAAAAAAAAAAAAAAAAGAAGGGTAAAGGCAAAAAAATTCCCAAGGATTTTTTTCCCTCTCATTTTTAACTAATTTTAAGTTACAGTTAATCTGACCTGTTGTTTAGGTACTTATGACTTTATTTCATTATTTTACAATTTGATATTTGAGTTAAGATTGATATTTCAGTGACAAAAGTAACAGATTGACTGAGGCAGGAGCAAATGAAAAGAGAATATTATCCTGAGCCTATGTGTGAACTAAATTGCCTGTGGATTAGAACAGCATTTGTAATCATCCTGCATCAAGAGATGAGAGGTGGTATGTTTACTAACAATGCTGCATGGAAATGCTTGTCCCCTTTGCGTGTCTACTGGGACTTGCTCAGGTGCTGAGGTCTCTCAAGGCTTGAGTGATTGTGCCTTTCACTTCCCCATGATACACTCGGTGGGAGGAACAGCACAAACCCCGCTGCGGTCGCAATCAGAAATTATGTTGTGTTAATGCCACCTCTGTTTTTCCCTTTCTTTTTCTTTGGAGGAAGCTGTGGTTGGCTTGGACCTGTGGCTAATGCCATATACAGTTCCCCCTGAACTGGCTGAGCCCTCCCTTTTACATGCTGGGTTTCTGCTGCTCTGCTCGGAGAGGATGCGGGTGGCTGCCAAGGCAGTGGGAGAGAGGAGGAGATGCAGCATCAGCAGATGTGCCAACACAAGGCAGGGAGCCAAGCCAGAACTAATGGTGGGGGGAGAGAAATGACAGAGAGAAGGAAGATAAGGGGAGGCAGTAAAGGAGGGGTTGGGGAGAGTAGAAAATGGACAGGGAGGGCAGAGGATTTGATGAAGAGGTGCTGGAGAATTAGTAGGCAGAAAAAGATTCTTCAGGTCTTCCAGATCTGTAGATATGGGTGTCCTGTGCTCCAGGTTTCAAGGGTTTGCACCTTGAAATGCTGCTATGACCCATGTATTTTTTCAAGGCTTACTGGACTAACTGGGAAGCTTTTAGTATTCTTTGCTATTTAATGTAGGTTTGGTTCTGCAAAACCAAGTCAACAATTTAGGAAATTTTAAAGATTTTAAGTCTTCCAGTTTTTAATTCCCTACAGTTCTTTCACCTTAAGATTTGGTGTGCACAATTAACTTTACATTTATGTTATTTAAAAGTAAAAACTGGGTTTTTTTGTGGCATTCTACAGCTTTACGTTATTTTCTACCAGTAGCTTAAACTTTTGACATTTGAATAATTCCTCTGCCTGAGACCTGCAAAATCATTTGTATCCTTGAAATGTTCATGTGTTTGAAAAAACATTTTAGTAGTAATGCTGCCTGGTCAAATTTTAAACCTCTTTATCAAGTGCTCCGTACACAGTTAAGAGTTTAAAAATAGAGTTATCCCAGGGCGTGCCAAAAATCTGGAAACAGTCAGACTAATAGAAATATGTAAACTTTCATAATATGTTTATCGCAGTGGGAAAAATATGCTGAGGCTTTTGCTGTCAAAAAGCCTTTGCCCGAGGCTTCTTAAAAAAAAAAAAAAAAGAAGAAAAGGGAAGGTTGCCTGTAGTTATATTGTGGCTTTGATAATAGACATTGAAATATGTTATTATCCACTGGATTCTACTAAAGCACTTCTTGGAAAAGTGGTCAAGTGAAGTTGATATGAGCTGTGAGATTCTCCAGATTTTTAAAAGCTGCCTATGCTTATTCAGATATACATAGGTAGAGTTTGTAGAGCTTGGAGTCAGAATGTTAGCATTATTTAAAAAAAAAAAAGTAAAAAAAAAGTAAAAAAGCCACAGACTTTGAAGGGCTGATCCAGTGAAATTTCTGCAAATTGATTCTATATTTCTGAAGTCAGGGCACTTGTAAGGAAATGCAAAACATATTACGATTTTAGCACAGTGCTGGGGCCAGTCTTTGCAGTGGAGAAATTGTGTGCACCTGTCTCGTCCAGGGACTGGGGAGAGACTTTGAAATGCTCTGTTTTAATTGCTTGCTGTGTAAATTTGAGTCCCGTGGTGTTTCCTGCTAGGACACCTCCTTCCTTGGGCTGTTGTGTAAAGCAACAGCTCTTCAGCTGATTATTTCTTCTTTTATTCTGCATCCTGGAGTCACACTGAGGAAGCAGTGATTAAACAACACAGCAAATTGGAGCCAGGGGAGCTTGTGGCTGGTGGCAGCCCTTTACTGCCTTTAGCATCTGAGCATGGACTCTGGAGTGTGGGAGGTGATGCGGTTCTCAGCAACTGCTGCTGCTTTTCTTATTTTCTAAATTGCCTAGGTGGAAACTCCAAGCCATGACTTTGTCAGGTGGGCTCCATCCCTGCCCAGCCACCTCCTTCTGGCACTGGCACCATTGCAAGCTGCTCCTTGGTGGTGGTACCATTCCCACTCCCCTACTTCCTGTGGATTTCTCCCAGCAGGTTGGGTAAATGCAGCCATTTAGACATAGCTGTAGGAGTTATTAACTTCTAACAATCCTATTATAAATCTGTGTCTTAGTAATTGTTGGTGTTTTCGTGTTCAAAATAAGACTTTTATAATTGGACCAATTTTGGCAAAAATAGAATTACAACTTAACTGAAATAACCAGTACATTTTTTTGGCTTAAATTGCCTGGCTTCAGGAACCTTTCTCAGATCAAGGTTGCTTGAATGTTACTTATAGAGATGAATAAGGTCTAAACACTGTGAATAGATGCAGAGTTAGATTATTAATTGCTTTTGAAATGCCATATGAGTGTTAAATGATATTTTGAATCTAGTTTCATAGTTTTACTGATCTTTTGTTTGTTTGTTTTGGCTTTCTTGTTGGTATTCTTCAGAGAAAGAGAGCAAGAATTTGGAATGTTTTTTAGGATACAAGAGCCAGACTTGAAGAATCAAGACAGACTAAAGTCTCTCAATTCACAGAAGTCTTAACAAGTTGCACAGGCACCTAAACTGTAGGATTTCTGTCTCCTAAATCAGCTAGTGAAAGCTCAATTATCTCCCCAAATTATCTGGTTGCCTTTCAGGAGTGATTCAGTTTCATCGTGCCAGGTGCTCATTTCTCCAGGATGCCTGTTGGGCCACATTTTGGATAGCTGGGCTTGCATCTGGATATGTTGTCTCATGGTATGCAGATTACACTGTGCCTACTCCAACCCACTTGTCTTTCCACAGAACTACCTTCTCTCTCCTTCTGGCCATTAGAGCATTGCAGTTTGTTTTGCAAAAGGATCCTGTACATGCAGCCTCTCTTTGTTATTCTAACTCCAGTGTAATACAAGGCCTGGGAAGCAGTAGTTTCATGGAGGAGAAATGATAAGGACTGGCCAATTTTAGGTGGAAACTAAGGCAATGTTTGGTCAACCAATGCTGGTCACTTTGTCATCTGACAGCTTATGGGAAGAAGTTGCTGTACGCTCCTAGCACAGTTCAGCATTGCTAGGAGTTCAGGACTTCTCCACAAGTGAAGTGGTGAGTACCTCCTCCTGACATTGACATTGGTTCAAGGGATAGATGGGCTGGGAGGAACTCTGTATTTTAGGAGCATGCAAAAATGTCCAATGGAGGCTGCTCCAGAGGACCAGAGGCAGTAGCCTTACTGAGATCCCAAAACTATTGTCTCTACCTTTGCAGGTTACCACCTAAGGAAAAGGAAGCATCCCAGAACTCACTGCATCCCAACATGAAGACCACCTCATGGGTGTGGGTCAGCTGGAATATAAACCCAGAGATTTCTTTAAGGGCTGTATGGTACTGAATCACAACTAACATCAGCAGACCAAGAGGAATGGTCTAGGCTGTGGACTGTGGACCATTTATGCCTGGACTCAAGTGGACACCTATCATCCAACATTTGCCATCAGCTCTGCCTAGGAAAATTCCAAGCAGTGATTATTTCTGGATTCCATTTCTGGGAAGACAAAATACTTATCCAGACAACTCCCATTGCTGCTTATTTCTTCGAAGACCTCCCCCCCTCCAGCTGGAAGATGCTGAATTTGATCTCCAAAAGCCCTTAGATCTGTGCTGATTTCCTTCTACCACAAATGGACTCCAAACAACAGATCCTTGATTAACCATAGACCCAGAGGCAGAGAGTGCTGCTTCCCTAGCCAAGACATGACACGCCATCTTGGTGCTGCAACCCCTGCTTATCTTCCTCAGGATGCTTCAGTTGTGTCTGACGTGCAGTCTGCACAGCCCAACCCAGCAAACAGCACAAAGACCAGGACAACAAAGTGTGTTGCCAAGCTGCATCCTGGCACCACCACAGCAGAATGGACCAGGCCCAGGGAGCCAAAAGGAGTACAGCTCAGGTGGGTTGTGGTGCTGTGACACCACACGTGGGATGACATCTCATGGTTTGGCTCTGAAACTGGGGTGCTCCTTATGGCCTCCTTCACTGCTGGTGCTGCTGTCACCACAGCTGTTGCTGGGATGATGGAGGATTCAAGGATGGAGAGGCACACCTCGACAGGGGCTCATTCCACCACGTCCAGGGTGTCTGGAAGAGGGACTGTGGACCAAGAGAGTGTTAGTGCAGGAGAAATGGGCTTGGACACAGCAAGAGATGAGCAGCAGCAGATCACGGACAAGGCTCACATCACAGATACAGAGATCTGCCCATCCCTGGGTACATGAGTGATGAAACACCACCTCCTCACAGTTGTTCAGTGCTGCAGCTTCATTCTGAAGGGGTTGGCGGGTGTCTCTAACCCTTATTTCTGACTTTGTTCCCTCCTCTATTTCTGAAATAAAATCCCTAATGTTATAGTTTTACTGGTCTGTGTGTTTTGTGTTATTGTCCTGAGACTTCAGCCACATGCTGCATGCCCCTGGCATGGCACTCTTTGCTTTAGTGCCCTGAAGGACCCTGTCCTGTGGTGTGCTCAGAGGTGTGAGCAATGTCTCACACATGCTGAGAGCCCCAATTTAGCTCAAATTGCAGTCAGTCCCTCTTACTCCACCCGCACACCAGCCTTGCTGTCTAGTTGTGTGTGACTGAGCCCAGTTCATGCACAAGTGCACTAAACAGCAGGCTCTTGTATGAAAGGGAAGTGATAGTGCTGCTCCTTTTGGTCATGGGCCATGGTTTGGGTGATGGTTGTCATTTTTTAAGTGCAGGTGGGTTGTAAAGCATTTTGCCTTGACTGATGAGGTGGGTGGGTTGCAAGGTCTGCAAGGAGGGGTGAAGTTCTTCCATCTGATCTCTCCAGCCTGTCCTGCTTGCTTTGGTTTCCCTCCCTCTGTGCTGGCATTGACCATTGCTGGGTGCCTACTCGCTCACCTTAAAGGTGCTATTATATTGGACATATTTAGGGGAGCTTTGTTCCCAAAACTTGGGACCTACACATTTTTTGTTGCAGTGATCCCTACCAGTCCCTTTTATGGATCTGCCCTTGCATTTATGTGTGAGTTGCATGACATCTTCCCTCGATTTCTGTCACCATTTCCTTATGAGCATGTAATAGATCTGTGCTTTGATAGAAAGAAGCATCTGCTCCCACATGGGGAGTGGTTGCTGGCTCTCCATTGTGATACATGTTTCTTCAGAGGCGCCTGGGAGACTTCATGGCCAGAGTTTGATACTCTTCCATGGTGCAGGATCCTAGCTGGTGTGCATATAGCACTATTTTCTGAAATCCATGTGAAGAATCAGCATTTAGGATAAGGATGGAATGCGATGTACTGCTGGGAGCAAGTCTGCAGGGGATGCTTGTAAATCAGCCACATATGGAGTCCAGCTGGTGAAGGACTGCACTTGTCCAGTGCCAAGTCTCTTCTCTGAAGTGGTGGCTGTAAATGCTGCTGTGTTCCTGTGTGTGTGTGTCTTTGGGGCATTGAACACTTGCAGTCAGCAAACAGCTTTGTAAGCTACTGTTGATTTTTGCTGTTATTAAACATGTTAAAAAGAAGAGTGGAGAAAAAGAGTAAAGAGTCAGAGGCCTCCCCCTCTGAAATTTAGGGGCTGATAATCCAAAGGACACTGCCTATTTCTTCCTGCCTTTCCCTCACCTTTTATTTCAGGCAGTCAAGTTTCAATTGTGCTGTTGAGTGTAACAGCAAAGAAGAGGGAGGGGAATTATTAATTCTGCTAATTATGTAATTAGTAAAAAAATATGAATTGTTTTAGTATGATTAAGAATAAAGAGCATGAATTTCATGCTCTTCAAGCCTTGATTTTTGGGGGCCTTTTGATTTATGCCAGACTTGAAATGAAATGTGGAGGATGGTTTATTGAATTAGACTTTGCTCCAGTGCAGTCAGAGATATGTGTGACAGAACTCTGCCCGTCAAACTCCTCAAATGTAAATTATTACCTAAACTCTTGGGCAGGCTGTGAGGCAGATTCCAGGGAAACCTGCAGCACAGAGCAGAGGATGATCCAAGACTCCTAGGAGCAATGGAGATGTAGCTTTTTTTATTTATTTTTGCCTTACAAAATGCCTGTGAGCCTGTGGATGTGGAATATTACCATGACTTTTCCCATGGGATGGATAAAGCTCAGTGTGTGTTAACTCCATCTTCAGTATTTCCTTCATTCTGATATGAAATTGATTCCTGTCACCAGAGGAAGCCAGTACATAAAGAATGGAACGTTTTTGCCTGAACTTTGAGATGCCATTCATTGTAATAGATGAAAACCAAATATGCATTGCCAGGCTTGCCTTTGACAAAATACAGCCAATCCTTTCTCTGCTTTTTTTTTCTGCCTGCAGCCAAAGCATAGTTAGTTGTCTGTGCTGATGATTAAAATCCTGGAGAGAAGGAGAAACACAGAATTACGACGTTTTGCCCTAAAGAATTTGGAGAGGATTCTTTTTGTTATGTTATATTGTACTGCTTTCATGCACACAGTGAGCCTACTGACTTCAGTTGCTTTGGAAAGCAGGCTTTCACCTTGGTGTTCCTCTGTGCCAAAAGTGCTTTCCCATATCACTGCCACATGTAAGAAATGCTAAAGCAACTGATCCCTAGGATCTAAGCTTGGATTACACTGCTCCAGAATATCCTGCACATGGCCTTCATGACTCTGCTTTATAACATGGCAGTTATTTTAGCAATACTTTTTTTTTCTGAAGACATGGGGTTATGTTCTTTTCCTGTAACAAAACAAGCTAGAAAGGGAGTCCAGGTAGCCCTTAGCCTGGCAGCTGGGATATATCTTGTTTGAGCAGCACTCTGAGCTGTGCCTTTATCTTTCTGATGTAGACATACTGTAATAAATGATGTTACACAAGATAGCTGTAGTACTTGAAATAAACACTCCAGTAAAATTCCTACAGCGGAGATCTCTGGAAAGGGGGCTTGTTGCACACAGGGCAGCATCTCTGCCTTAGCTACACTGGTTCCTTTCAGTTTTTATTTTTCTATGAGCATAAGAAGTGCATTTTTAAGAGAAAACTTAGATTCTTCCAAACAGTATGAATATAGCAATGAAGCCCTAAGTTTGTAACATTCTTCTCTCAATTTGAAGCTGGAAGGATCTGATAAATCTTGCGTAAATTAATTTGTAAAACTGCATTGATTGTGAAAAGTGTGTTGAAGCAGAAAAAAATGAGTAAAGGGGTACCTTATGTCCAAGTAGCAAAATGTTATAGATAGAATAATCTTGTATCATAACAACTGCTCTGTATTTATAAAAAATAGAGCTGTGCTCTCTTGCTAGGAGATGAACCTTATATTGTAAACAAAGAAAAGATAATTCACTGATGATGTGGTGGTTTTCTTTTTGTTTTCAAGATTCAGATCATCCACACAGCCTGTCTTATAAGTTGGAACTTGGATCAGACCAGGAAATACCATCTGACTGGTATCCATTTGCTACTGTCCAGTTTGTTGTTCATGATACCTGTGCCTCAGGAACAGAAGTCAAGTCCTTGGGCATAGAGAGTGATCTGCAGCCCCAGAAACACGTGGTTCAGAAAGCTTTTTACAATTGCCAGGTACTTTAAGGGCTATGCTTTCTGTATTTTCCTCCTCTTCTTCTTCCCTACTCCCCCATACAGTGTTTGAAAAGCAAATGTACTCTGTATTCTAAACATATCTTGCATGTACTTTTGATAATGATTTTGAGCAAAAGAATCATTAAATAATAATTCCTTGTCTGATCAAAGATGATGCTGAAAAACAGAACTGTGAATGCAGCCTTGTTTTTCCTCAGCTGAGCTATTTTTGGGAGTAGTGGTTTTGAAATCTGTTGGGTCTGGAAATGTTTTGGTTCTTGTCAAAGCTTTTTTTCATGTCATTGCTGCAGTTCACATTTTCAGTGTCCAATTATTTGCTAATTCTACCTGGTTCTTTTTGTTTTCTAACTACAGGTTGAAATTGAAAAGAAGTGGATTAGGCTTGATGGAGAAGACCCAGATAAGGCTGGCAACTGCCTAATGCAGTGAAAGAGAAGAGGCATCATCATAGGATATTAGTAGGAATCAATTTACGTAGGAAATTCTATTGTTAGAAGAAGCGCAGTGACCTAGTTTAGGATAAACATGGTCATTGAATTTTTTTTAATGCTTATGGGTTTGATTCTGCAAATCAGTGCTCATTTGACTGGCCTGCATTCAAGTAAGCTTCCTGTCATGGGAATACCGATATGAGTAAGCTCTCCTTATAAAGAGCTGCAAGATGTGAGCACTTAATTGACTGATTGTAATATATTCTTTTCCTGTTGTGTATCTATGACTTGGGAATGATCTCATACTCCATGTTGAAACCTAATGGCACTACTTAAAGAACTCATGTCACTTGGACATGTCATATTTGGTAATAAAAACTTCCAGACTGCTTATATGCAGACCAGCATCTGTGTAAGGTCCAACAGGACCAATTATATTTCTTAGTGCTGTTTGAAAATTCAAGTCCCTCATGTTTCTGCTCCCCTTGATGTATGTGAACAGAAGAAGGCAAAACACTATTCTTGACAAGAGCCTTAATTAATGACTTGGAAACTGGGTGATTTCATTGGTAAAATGGGAGAAGTTCCTCTGGAATAATACTCTTCATTTTTCTGTGGCTGTGACTGTCTCCTCCCCAGCACTTTATAGGTTCACTCAAAGTAATCTCGAGGGGAAAAAAAACATATGGCACATGTGATTGTAATTTCTGTGCCAGCATTAGACAATTATTTTTCACTACTGTAGCAAGTGAGGTAAGGGGTGGATCCTCAGCAAGTGTAAATCGGTCCAGGCCCATTTCATTTGATGAAGCTTTGAGAATATACACCAGAGGAGATTTTCCCCCACAAGCTGAGGAAAAGGCTGATGGCTGTTGTTTGCTCTGGGTCTCCTTTAGGATGCAAATTCCAGATGTTGGTTTGGAAATTGCAGAAGTTGTGGCTTTGAGTAACTTTTAAGACAGTCTTTTCATACATGGGAATGGAGATGTTTTCATGCTACTGACTTTAAAGGCATTTTCCATGGGGAAATAGTGCAGAAATGGACTGTCACAAGAGACATGAAGTTGTGATGCTTCATCAGGCAGCCTGAGCTACTAATCACGTCAGTGTGTTAAATATGTTTTCAACAAACAATTGTCTTTTAGGGAAAGGCTCTAATACTTCCCCTCAGCCATTTTCCCCTTGATCATTTTCTGCAGGCTGTAATTCCAGGTCTGAAAAAAATCTTATAAATTGAAAAAATGCTCCTGATACTTTTTTTTTGGCTGCAGTTTTCCTAAAACTGTCCTTACTTCAAACTGAAATTAGTGGAGAACAAAAATATAGTAATGCACTGCCTCACTTTATATTTTGTACAGCTTGTAACTGTTTATATGAACACTGTGTAAAAATACAGATAAATGTTATTCCCCAAAAGTAGAAATATGTGGGATATGCACTGAGAAAATTACCAGTCTGAGGAAACAGAAGGCCATAATATGAACCTAGTTCATCACAATAAACTCTTCCCCCCATTTGGAAGCTGAGAATGAAATGGGTAATAGATTCTACAGTAAGTCCTGAGGGCAGGTTTTTTATGGGTATTGCATTGCCAAAGCTCCAAATAGACTATTATGGTATTTGGGCTTCTCTATATATCCCTTTTTATTAGCAGATTATATTGTTATAAATCTAAGCAAGCATTGGAGTATAGTAGTGATCCAAATGTGTCTCAGCTCTTCCATCCTCCATCCGTGTTTTGAATTGAGAAACCATTAGCCACCTTCAAATCATGTTTGTTGTGTTTTATTAATATTTAATTTTGGTTTATATACTGCTTGGCTGAACTAAGGGGCAAAGTGTTTGTACTTGGCACCATGACAAGTTCTGCAGTTTGCTGAAGTCCATGGTTATACTAGAGCTACAATATCTATTAACCTCTTTGCTCCATGAGGTAGAGGAAGCAAAATACGTGTTGCAAATACCTGCACAAACCCTTGTCTGAGGCTGATTTGTTTTGACTTGCATTAATACATCTAATTTAGTAAACCTATTAACAGTGGTTACTCTCCAAAGCCTGTCTTGCACACCTGGCCCCTATTTTTCTGTTTCTTAAGAAGGAGGAACTCTTTCACCTTAGTGCCTCCATTCACAGCACTCATCTCCTGGGCATTTAGTACCCGGTGGTGTTACAGAAGCAGTGGCTGCTTTTTTTCTCTCAGGTGTCTGCTTTGTTTCAGGATGTGTTTAAGAAGGTTGTCTAGTGTTGACCCTTCAAGATATGAGCTACTGTTTTGAGTGAGTGGCCTAAATGATGAACAACCACCTTACAAGTCATCATTCCTCCTAGTGAATCTGTATTGTATCTGGTATGGTGCAAATGGTCATTCAGACTTACTGAACTCATTAACATAAAAAGGTCAAGCTACAGCTTTGTATATGTTGCAAACTCTTGGATTTCCATCTGAGGTTTGCAAGTCTTGCTATTAACTTTAATAGGAATTGGATCAGGATCACGGGGAATTAATTCCATAGAAATATTGCCACACTGAAAGAAAGTTACTCTGTTTAATACATGGCTTTCTGTTTAAACCTGACAATTAGTGCAGCCTAAGGTTGAATAATTGCCCTGTTCAGTCTCAAACTGATGTTTATATGCCTTGGTGTCAGAATATTTAAAAATAGGCTGCAGTTTAATGAAGGAAAGTTTGGGTTGTCTGACTTTTTTTCCCTCCTCAAATTCTAACTTCCTATTGTATTGCAACATGCCTAAGCAGAAACACCCTGGCTTCCCCTTTTTTCTGCACTGTCTGGTGACCTTAAGTATAACCTACTGAGTAAATATTCTCAATGTTTACGACTCATTTGCTAACATTTTCCATGAACACGACAGCAGCCGATAGTGAGTAAACATACCGACTTTGATTCTTTAAAAATCTGGGCTGTAAGTAGTCTAATTGTAATTTTTTCTTTGGGGGGGGAGGGGGAATGGAGAGGAAGGACAGTTGCAATAAGCTGTTGTGATGCTCAGTGTCCAGCTAGCAGAAGGATTGGATCTTTAAATAACCCATGAGGTACACTGGCATCATGTGAGGAACCAGTTTTCACACGTATCTGATCTGTGCTTCCCGCAGTGAGTGCCTGCAGTCACTGCAATGCTTCCAACTGTTTGGGTCACTTAAGATGCTGACATTTTGCTAACGTTTACTACAAGGCAGTGTTTAGATACTATCTGTGTTTCCTTCAGAGAGGACCAGCAGGGTTTGGGATATTTTGTATTTAAAACATAAATCAATGAGAACAGCTATTTTTATAGTGTGTTTGCCTTACTTACAAAGCGCCGTGTTAGCTGAAACCGACAGACCTTATCTTCGCATTCATCTTTCTCAAACTAATTGTATTACTGTAGGTAAATGGTACTTGATGTAATTTTGGATTCAAACACCCATTGAAGTCAATGGAAGTCTTTTAACCGACAAAATGGGACCTGCATCAAAATCTCTAAGGGGAGGAAAAAAAAAAAAAAGAAGAAAGAAATCGTGGTAATGGGCTGTAGAAGATTTTTGATGTTAGTAAGCAACCTGCAGTGTGTGCTTATTCCAACCAGAAAAGAGCACAAAAGATAGGAAAAGAGGTGTTACTGGGTGTCAAAGCTGAAGCTTTACAGTGATTGGAAACAATGGTCCAGTTGGCCCTGTGTAGCAGCTCCTGAGAAATGAGGATGATGATGCATTCCATTGAACTTGGTGCCAAGCCACTGTCATCCTTATGCTCCTTGTATTTTTTTTCCCCAGATTCTGTATTAATTGTCCAAAAGTACTTTACATCTGAAAACATATTTTCACATATTACTTTTGGTTGTGTTTATTTTACTTGACAGGCTTCTTAGCTGCAGTATTGGTGTCCATACTTCTATTTTGCATTTATTTGTCTTTTTGTTAACTAAACACACTAATTGCTGCAGTTAGTAGTTCTTAGCAATAATTCTGATAACTCTGAAGCAGTGTTGTTACTGTTAATGGAAACTATAATTTTATTTGGATCTCTTTGTCAGTATAAGTACAAACAGATCATGCTGATAATCTTGTAATAACATTTTGTAGATTGCATATTGATTAAAAAAAATAAAGTTGTATTTCAAACTAGCAGTTTCTTGTCCCCTCACTAGAAATTTATCAAGCTAGTTTTACATTTACTATAATTAACTGGTTGATCTAAATCATCAGGTATTGCAGTTTATTAGAAAGAACTGTTCTTCTCTGTGAGTGGGTAACACCACTCCTCATACTAGATAAACCCAGTTGCAGGAAGCTCAATGATGCAGTAAATTCCATTGATCATAGAATGGTTTGGGTTGGAAGGGACCTTGAAGATTATCCAGTTCCAGGCTCCCTGCCATAGGCAGGAATACCTTCCACTAGACCAGGTTGCTCAAAGCCTCATCCATCCTGACCTTGGACACTTTCAGGGATGAGGCATCCACAGCTTCTTTAGGCAACCTGTTCCAGTGCCTCACCACCCTCATGGTAAAGAATTTCTTACTAATATCTAATCCAGACCTACCCTCTTTCACTTTAAAGCCATTCCTCATTGTCCTATCACTACATGCCCTTGTAACAAGTCCCTCTCCATCTTTCTTGTAGTCCACTTTAGGTACTGGAAGGTGCTATAAGGTCTCCCTGGAGCCTTCTCTTTTCCAGGCTGAACAAACCCAGCTCTCTCTCTTCATAGGAGAGGTGCTCCAGCACTACAAGCCTCTCTGTGGCTCTCCTCTGAACTTGTTCCAGCAGGTCCATGTCCTTATTTTGTTGGGGGCCCCAGAGCTGGATGCAGTACTCCAGGTGGGGGTCTCATGATGATCATTTATGACAGACCCTTTTCCTGCCTTATTTGCATAACAGTAACCCAGAGAATACCCTGGTTTTTCTCCCTCTAATCTCTCTGGGGTATTCGAATATAATGTAGCGACAACTGTTTAAGACTTTCACAAATTTCAAAGCCTGTTCTTGAAATGAGCTGTTACTAGGGAAACAGTGAAACCTCTGTGGGGAAATATGGGAATAAGGTGAGAGGTTTGTGAGGCAGCATTCAAAGAATGGGTTTAAAGAATAAAATAACTATGCCACTTGTCCTATGCTGCTGCGTCTGTACCAAAGCTGTCAGCTATTCTGGGAAACACTGGGAAATAGAGTTAACATCCATTCTCACTTCAGTGGTGTTCTATCCTTCAGTGAGCACCTGCAAATGGAAAGCAGGTGTCTAGCAAAAGTACAGTTCCCTTACAGAGTTTAAACATTTTGCAATGTTTAAAAGTATCAGTGCACAAAATGATTCAGGTGCATGAAAAGTGAGATGACAAATTACTAGAGTATAAGTAAAAACATAAAAACATTTATTTTGGGACAGCTTCCTAGATTCTGTTATGCCTAGTATGCGCTATTTTATAGCGCTGCTCTTTCCTTAGCAAAAACAACCTGTAATTTTTTACAATAACCATCATAACATGTGGTAAGTGGTGCTCACACTCCCTGCTGAAGCCTTACTGATAAAAAAACATTCACTTAAATTCTGTTTTGCCATCCCAAACCCTATTGTGATTAGGTGTTTCTGATTGTGGGTGCATACAGTCTAATGTTACGTTGCACTATGATGGCCTTTTCGGTTTAATATGGAAGAACTTCCACTTCCATTTCCATTTTCAACAAGAAAAGTCCAAGGGGGAAAAATCAGAAGTGGGGATGGGTTGGGAGTAGAAGAGACCTGTGAAGAGTGACCAGCAGTGGAGATAAGACAGAGGAAGCAGGGAGTGAGCAGGGAGTTGGCAAGAAGGAAAGGGCAACAGGCAGAGCTTTTTTGCAGGGGATAAGGAGAACTGATGCCTCTCAAGTCAAGTTGAAAAGCTTAACTATAAGAAGGACTGAAACAGAACAGTGGTGAGGAAACCATGTAGAGAAGTGCCGTCAAGGGAAGGAGTTGAGAACAAAGTTGTGAGTAGCTGCGGGGGGTGAAGCAAAATGAACTGGGTGATCTCCTGGGGTGGGGAGGAGGAGCTGAAGCAGCTGAAGAAGGGGTGGGTGGGGGGGCAGGGGCAGAGCCACTGAAGACACAGCAGGTGGTTGTGAAACTGATGGAGCACAGTGAGAGGTGTCCTCCCCGAACAAGCCAAGCTGGTACCTGCTTGTGGCGCGCTGCAGCTCAAGGCAGCACCATGCCATGCAGCTGGCCCTGCTCTCATCCACTACGTGCTGCCATCGTGCACCAAGCAGAACTTGCTCCCCCTAGAGCATCCCCGTGTCACCTCTGCACAGCTGTTGGTAATGGTGACCCGTCTTCCTGCACAGGGCAATCTTGCTCAGGCAAGGGGAATGAGACAGTCATGCTGAAAGCGGTGCAATGAAAATATCAAACAAAACCCAGAAGTGAAACAGGGAGGATATACAGCAAGAACTTAGACCTTAGCCTGGTGATACCCAGAGGTAAGCTACCACTGTAACTTTCTTAGACTGCTATCTAGGAAGGGACCTTCACCTGTCAAGTAATCTGTAATATGGAGTAGATTTTACTGTCTAAATGATCTGCTTTGGGCAGATTTACACCATCCACATTTGCTCAGAAAAGGAAGATCAGGAATATGATCTTGAGCAAATGTTGGGGTCCTCCATCAATGCTTCCCACACCCAATATAGCAATGCAGGTTAGTTTCCATACATCAGAGTTGTTCTTTAATGGAGTTATATTGGTATCAATTAGGCAGTAAAAAGGAGAGCCTGACGGCTAAACTGTGCTTCAGCCTGTTTCTCAGTCACTTGCTGCATGATTTTAGTGGTTTGGTTGGTGTTGTAAACCCCAATGCTGGTGAAAGGGGCTGATGTCGTCCCTCAGCTTTATTCCTCTTGAAATTACCGAACGCAAAGTTAGACAGAGCAAATTGGCCTTGCCCTAAACATGCTGCTCTGCTCTTATTTAAATTCGAACTAAAACTGCCGGACTTTTGCAATAGTCTGCTCCGCTCTGAACTTCCATCAGCTAACTCAAATAAGGAGAAATGATGTTTCTGGCATTTACTCTCCCACTGCACCCTGCCTCTGAGTGGTTCTGCACGTTTCTGTTAGCTTGTCCCTCCCCAGTGGAGTCAAGGAGCCCAGGAGCAGGTAAGTGGCAATCACAGGCAGGTGAGGAAGGAGTGGGATTTCAATCACTGATGAAGGGGGCAAAACTAGATGGCAGGGAAGGGACTTAGAGGGAGAGAAGGCAAAGACAGTGGACAAAAGAGGGAGCTGGACTGTGGCTTTCTTGGGGCACAGGGCAGGAGTTTGGGGTCTCTGTGGGAGAAAAGGGTGGTAAAAACATCTGTATGTCACACCCAGGGAAACAAGGCAGACAGCAAAGGAGGTGTGGGAACAGGGGATGAGCACTGAGCTGTACAGCAGCAGGAGTGTGATAGAAAGCAGGGACAAGAATAAGGACAGTGAAATGACTGGTGGCTGCTCTTTCCCTTTGAGAATTTCTCTCCACATAAGGCATATGTATCAGAGTGAGTATTTAGGAGAGGCAAGGCTTATTTCATCCTTAATTAGGCTTACTCATACTATACAAGTCTCTGGGCTTGCCGAGGAGCTGAGATATACAGTACCATTCAGTATATTCAATCCATCAGACTGCCATTTTTATATAGCAGTTTGTACAGGTCAGAGCCCTTCATAAGCCACCCAGTGTCCTGAAAATTTGTCATTAAATTGAATTAAGAGACAGGTCTTTCTATAGTTCTTCTGATAAAGTGGTTTAAATCAGGTAATAAAAAAAAAAAAGAGAGGCTCTTGAAGAAACAGGAGTCACACATGATAAATGAAAAAGGAACAAATCACAGGTCCTGGTATTATCTGTCTCAGAACTCTGAGGGAGATGATGGAGCTTGTAACAAAATCATGCTGTTAATAAAATTGGTTATGAGACTGGAGTGCTGTATATCTATGAGTCAACAGCTAAAAACAAAGGGAGCATGTTAGAGAATATCTTTAAAATGAAATTACACTTTTGCTCATGTCACAGTATCTCCATGAGGACTGTCTGGATTCTGCAACTGGTTCCTCCTAAGAATGATTGCTTTTACTTGGAAAGAAAAGGCAAGATGATATTTGTAATATATGCCTTGAGATAGAATTCTGCAGTCCTGCGGTTGAGTGGCTGTGTTCCTCTACAGCAGCAATGCTAGATTTAAACAGGAGAGGGCAGTCATGACCAAGCATCCGAGCATACTGAGGGATTTCTCTTTCTAGACGGAAGGTATTTGAAAAAGGTACATTTTTTAAAAATGATTAATAAAGCTTCATCATCCAAAAATAAATCTCCTCTAGACATCATGTATCAAGAGTAGTATAAATAATTACAAATTAAAACCTGTCTAGAAAACGAATGTTTGAGGTGTCCTTAAGCAGCACTATCCCAAATGCTGACAAAATCCCTGAAAAATCAGAAGGGTTTGAACAGCATGTTAATCTTTTTGATAGTCTCATTTCTAAAACTCTTGCGAGATCTTGAAGAGACTACAATGGGGAGAGCTGGAATGGAACCTGAACCAAGGCTGATGAAACCTGGATACTGTTCCCCACTGCCGTTTGTGAGCTTGGACAAGATATTTGCTGTGTCTGTGCCTTAGTTTCTTCTCTTGAAAGTAGAGTTTGAGTGTTAGAAAAGTCCATAAGCATGAAAATGACTGCAGGACACTGATAGTAGGTTAAGATCACCATATCAAAGCTAGGCAGTCAGTATGGATAATGCTGTTCACAGGTATTTTAATATTTTTTTCCTTGTTGAGAGATGATTGAATTTTTTCAGTGCATACCGGGCTTTCTCATGCTGTTCAGCTGATACTATTTGCAGTGCTTAGGTGAAAAACCAACTTCCCTAGGCATTTGTAAAAGAAAGTATATAAGGTATGTTGCTAGACCTCAGATGAAAGCATAAGCACCTTGGTTAGCAGGAAGTGCCCTCTACAAACTCCCTGTGCAGTTTGGAAAGTTGTATTCCCTTTCCCAGTTTCTACTTTATCCTCAGCAATAGCAGTGTACTATAAGTAGGCTTATCTGCTGTCCCCTGCATGAAGGGAACTCACATGTTGACCTTGGTGACAGGATCTTTGTTGTTCGCCATGCAAAGGGTATAATTTAGAACAGATGGGGTATGCCCACATGCCTTGTGGGAGTACAAATACAGAGACGTGCTCTCCACCTGAAGTGCAGGTGAAGATAATTTGCTTTGGTCTGCAACATGTGGACATAGGCGAAGTAATCTGACCACTATCTGAGACAGCTGGGAAGTCCTTTGGTATCAAGCTCCCCAGTTCTCCTTTTTGAAGTTAGGCATACAAACTGTTACAATTTCAAGGCACTTCACAATCCCTAGATAAACAGAGGTAGAAAGAAGGGAGCTCATTTATAGATCTTCTTTCTGCACTTCCACCTTTCTAGAAGCACTGTACAGTATGCTGGCAGGGAGAAGGCTCTGCATAAGGTCTATCTGCCTGATGAGGAAGGCAGAATCCAGCTGCAGGATCACCATCTGCGACCTTCAGGGCCCAGCAAGATCCTCAAGGCTGCAGCTCTTTCCTGCTATCTCTGCTAACTTGAAGGGAAAAAACAGGACAAGAATAAGGACACTCTTGGTATGCACTATCCCAGACAGTTTCAAATGAGCACTGTGGTTTAAAAAAACATGTTTTATTATTTAAATAAAAGCATCATGGCTCTTCCTTTCCTTGTGAAGATGCAGGGCATACGGAACAGCTGCATATGTAACTGCTGTTTAATTCAAGACCCAGACAGTGTCATTAAACATATTTTCTGGTAGAGCAAAATTACTTCAATAGGAAATTGTATTTGTCTCACTTGTGAAAATGCAGCTTAGAATACAGTTATGGATGTTGCTTCTTTTTTTTGTAGGTGTTAGTGTGGCTGTATAATTAAGGGTCTGTCAGTATTTTCATTAAAATATTTTCATTTTTCAGGATGTGTAAGTTAGCCTTAAAAATGAAAGCTTAATGGGTGAGTCTCCTCTTCACAAGCCAGACAGCACTGTAACTACATAGCTACCTAAAAAATGAAAAAGAAAGGAAAAAAAGAAGATTATGTTTCTAGGTTCTCAGAATCACCAGGGCAACACTGACTGAAGGTGCAGAAAGACCCAAGCATATATTCTACTACATATATGGGATTAATGAACATTTTTCCAGATGAGTAATTGCTAAATTGGTAAATCTCTGTATTAACATATGAACAGATTGCTGCAAATGTAAGCAATAATTTGAGTAGTTGTGCCAGATTGCTGCTACTTAACTAGTAGCTTCAGCTATCCCCCTGTTTAGGAGGTAATCATGACTTCGGGGTTTATTAGAGCAAAATGATATGCCTTTGTATCCAGCTTTCCTCCGTGCCTTCTCGCACCGTGGAGCAGCTGTGGTTCTCCAGACAAATCCTCCTTTCCCCTGCGCTCATGAGGGTAAGCTCCAGGCCAGAGCTCGGATCCCACACCTCCTTTCGGCCCGTCCCTCTTTTCGCGTCTTGCTTTCGGTGTGTGGGTGTAGCACCCAGCGCTCCCAGGGCCCCCGGATTTTCAGGGATGTGGGAGGGCAGGGAGCCCGCCCAGGACGGCCGGGCGGGGCCGGGCTGTCCCCATGGCAACGGCGCCTTAAAGGCGGGCGGGAGCGGCGGCGGCGCGGCCGCGGCCATGGATCACGGCAGCCCCGTGGTGAGGGGCCGGGCCGGGGGCTGCCCTTTCCTGCGGGATGGGGAAATCGCCTCCCTCTCCCTGCCTTCCCCCTTTTTGTCGTAGTCGTCGTCGTTGTTGACAATGACACGTTGTGGGCAGCGCGGGGGGAAGGGTCGTGTCCGGGCTTGGCGTGAGGCGCCGGGCAGCTCCAGCGAGGCGCTGTGCGAGCCCGGCAGTGCCAGGGAGGGAAGCGGCGGCTTTTGCCCCCGCCCTGGGTTTCATCTGCTCCTGTCTCTCCGTGCGTGGGGCTTCAGGTGGTCCCTCAGGGGATAGTAATCCTAGGGGAGCCTTGGAGGCTTCACTCTTAGACTCACTTCGGGCTTTGCCGCAATGGAGTGTTGATAAGCCCTTCCTGCCGCCTCGCTGTGTACAAAGAAAACTGGAGTTTGACGGTTCCCGATATGGATGGCCTGGTTCCGGCAAAAGAGTGCCTGTGTGTGAAGGGATAAAGCTGGAGTACAACAATGTCTGCACTGTAACCATTTTTCTCTAATTTGGAAGCATGCGGTGTTTGAATTTTACAGTCGCTATGTTCAGTTTTTACGTAGCGTAATGAATATTTGTACTCTAGTTTGGCAATCCTGGGGAGAGGAATAGGCCCGTTTAAAGATTTATATACAGTTTCTCTTCTGGATTAACAGTGAAGGCAGAGCATTTGACATATGGGCTGATCAACAGCTTTTAGGGCAGTGGCACAAGAGTAAACTTTTTTTTCCTTCTCATCTTCCTAGTATCCTGAAATGTGGTGGAGAATTTTTGGAGATCACTAATCCCAGATAAAAAAATTATACATGAGTACGGTTATTTTAAAGTAGTGCTGTATTGTGTTGATTGCTTTTTCAAAAAGTGTAATGTGTTACTTCTTAATAACTTCTATTTTTTTTTTAAAAATGAAATTACTTTTCATCTGCACTTTAGAATAACTTTAGAGCAGTAAAATATTAATTTGATGTTAAAAAAAATGAAAATTAAGAACTCAGACTCCTCTGTTTCCTAAAATATCTTAGCTTCATCTTTCACCTTGTGTAGGCTATTCTGGCGACGATGATAATCAAGATTAATAAGGTTTAAATTGCTACAAGCTAATTATCTTACATTTGAGTGTATGAATGTTGAAGCTCATGTGTGTCTGCTGTCCAGGTCTAACTGGAGCATTAGAATTTAATCACTTATATGGGCAGAAGAAGGAATAAAATGTTCTGTTGAAGTCCTATTGTAATATAAGATGAATGATATGTATTGATAATGATAATGTTAAAATTTCCTTAGCTAATCCACTATACAGCATAAAACTGTTTCCACAAAAAAAAAAAAAAAAAAAAAAAATCTTTGTTATTTTTTGCAGGTTCCTTACATTCTGCTTCTGATGGAATAGGCACATCTCATTTTTAGTAGCTTGTACTGTTGGTTGGCCTTTAAGTTAGGGGCAATGATTATAGAATAATACAAAGTGGTTGGACGTGCTTGTTTGAAAATAAGCACAGCAGTTGTTTTTGTAATGTTTCTACGATTTTCTTGAACGTTTCTGTAGCCTAACTAATAATTTGCTGCTCAAATCCAGTATTTTTCTAGGGATGTCAGATTTAAAAGAATTGCAGACCTTCACGTTTGACATTCAGTTTATTAAACTGATCTGTTCTTGCTGTTCAGTTCATAACAATAGTTTATGCAGTGAGATTAGAATTTGTGCTATCTTTTCAAATGACTTAATGCTCATCTTAACTTGAAAATATATTTTTTTTAATTTAGTCTGTGCTATACAATTCCATTATCGAAGATGTGATTGAAGGTGTGCGGGAACTTTTTGCAGAAGAGGGGGTAGAGGAACAGGTTCTGAAAGACTTGAAGCAGGTTTGTTTGCTTCCCCTGTGTAAATAGCAGCTGTGGGGTTTTTTGTTGTTGTTGTTTGAGAAGATGTACCTGTTCATTTCTTTGCCCTCCAAAACACAAACTTTTACCTTAACTTAGAGTTACAAGTATCCTGTGAGTGATATGTTGGCTGCGGGCAGTTAAAATCCATGTTGTTACCATGTTTATTGGTTAGAATCAGTCAGTTTACTCTCAAAAAACTGGGAATACTTGATTATCTTTTTAGACGTAGTTTGTTTTCAAAGCTGATGTTTGTTGACCTTAATAATAATCTTTCTGCAGCTTTGGGAAACCAAGGTGAGAGAGTCTAAAGCAACAGAAGGCTTCTTCAGGCATGGCCACTGTTCTCCACAGTTCACCCTGCAGCTGCCACGCAATTTTCACAGCGTTCTGCAGGCTTCAGCAGGTCAGGTGTTGGACACAACAGAAGCAATTTAAGAATAGCTCTGTGATTCAGGGATATTTTTGGAAGACTTGCAATAATCTTGGTTTGTGATGCTTCTGTAAATTGCACGAGGGGGAACAGTAACTATTTGAAAGCAGAACTTGACCAATAAAAGATGAATTAAACTTTGATAAACTAATGGAATTCTCTGTATGTGCTCTTGATCTGCTGCCTATTTCCAGTAGCAAAACATGCAGAGAATTTTAGTGTTCTTGTCTGCAGTCCAAAAGTGTAGCCCTTCAGTTGCACCTTTTACTTGTAGAGTTAAGCTTTTGCTTCCCTGTTTAATGTGTGTCCTGATGTGTGCAGAGGTTATCTGGCACGTTTGTGCCATGCAGCTCTGCTGTCGTGTTGGAGTTTAATCTGGTTCTCCAGTGGCTGAAATGTAATCTCTTGCTCAAACAGAAGAGAGGGAGCTTTTTGGTTTTTCTTTCAGTTAGTTTTTCTAAAAGCAGTGCTCCTGTTGCAGAGAAGTACTTGACTTTCACATGGCCTCTGACATCAGGACCTATTCTTCTCAATTAAGTCCAGCTGACCACTGTGGTATTGTTGTGGTGGAGTGTAATGCTCAGCTGAGACTTATCACAAAGTGTGAGGCTGTTAGGACCTTTACCCATAAAGGACAAAACCCATATGAGATGGTTTAATTTAAATCTGTGTTGTAGTGCACTTCAGGGTTGGGCAGGCACTCTTCATCTGTTTTTTTTTTTTTTTTTTACAGTCTTCATAGTTGAATGAATTGCTTTTGGAGAGAGATGTTTTATTTATTCCATGTGCTGAAAGGGAATATATTTTTGGGTTTGCATGCTACTGGTGGTCTTATATTTAATGAGCATTACCTTGTTACTCCTAAGTTTTTAGTGACAATACTAAGGCAAAACAATCTGTTGAAGCCAGTGAATCTGTTTCTTTTTAAAAATGGGATTTGAATTGCCTTATGGCCAGAGATTTTCAAAGTATTTAGGACTACCTAAATTGTTTGCTTCCTGAAGCCTGGGAAAGTTTTCCCTTTGGTTTTTTTTTTTTTTTCTCCCACTGAAGTCAGTGTTAAGTGCTTTTGAAAAATCTTATCCTACTGTTCCTACTGTTAGCACCATTGGATTTGTTCTGGTGCAGAAAAGTACTTGCATGTTTTCCTCATGTTGACAAGGCAATACTTGTGCTCACTTGGTTGTTGATCTAATGAGTATGAGCTGAAGTTAGATTGCTTTAGTTTCATGTGTACTTGCTGTAAATTATTGAAAGATAACTGTGGTAAATTATTTAAAGATAACTGTGTCCAAGAAATTAATGTTTTTGTTAAGTAGTGGGTTTTTTTGTTTTGTTTATAGCTTCTTTTGTCATCCCAGCTGGCAGAGGTTTTCAGCATTTCACAGCTGCAGAACTGGTATGTAGCTGTAGTGATATTTTACTTCAGTTTTGATTATCCTGAACTCCTAAAGGGTTGTTTGTCAGTTATTAATAGTTTTAAAGGGGGAGAACTGTAACACTTCTGCTTCTATTTGAGCAGTGAAAAAGGATAGGGATCTACCAGCCGGTTTTGCAGGCAGTGCAGCCAGAGGTGTGTTGGAAGACATGGCTGCATGTATTTAGCCCATAGGATGGAAGTGTAGTGGAAATGCACATCTACAGTTACTTAAAAAAAATAAATTACTGGGTGTTAAAATAATGCATGGTTGGGAAATACTAGCACTAGTGAAGCTGGGAGCAGCATTATCTGTGAGGTGTAGGAATCATCCAGAAGCAAATGGATGTTTTTAGAGTTGACAAGTTCTGAACTTTGGGAATGGCAAAATTTCTTTGAGGCGTGGCTACTATTTGTCAGAGCTTGATGAACTTACTGAGAGCCTCCTGACGCTCAAGCTAATTAGCTTGTAAAGTTGAACATAATATTGGGAAGATGTTTCTGCGATGTGTGAGTTTCCTGATTTAAAATTTGGATTTCCCTGAAACAGCTAGTTTGAAAGGGAGCCATATATCCAACTCTTGGAGGAGTTCCAGGAGGAAAAGAGAATGTGAAATGACTTCATAGGCCTAGGAAAGGAGTCTGTGCTGTGTGGAGTAATGCATAAACTTAGGGAAAAGTGACTCTAGGTGGATAAATACCTTTCAGGATGGTGGGTACATTGAAGGGGTATGGAAAAGTGTTCTGTTAACAAAAAGGGAATGTGATAGCTGGGAAGTAGGAAACACTTAGGGCAAAGCATTACCCTGTTAATGCAGAATACTCTTCATCTGTCTGAATCTCAAAAGCATGAAGCAACTTTTCAGTGAAGATGACCACAGAAAGGTCCTCATTGGTGTTCCATATGGATGTGTTAGGTGTGGCAGTCAGAGCCCCAGGGGATGAAGTGTGCACTGTTTCTTACTAAATCCAGCTCTCATGTATCCAGGGGCCCTCACAAGCAGGGACAACTCTTGCTCTCCCTTCGGCTGTTGCTTATCCCATACACCTGCCAGCTGGAGTGACACTACAGACAGCCCCAGGTAAGGTTAAAGAGGACATGTGAGATGTTACAGTGCACTGTGGATATTGAAAGATGGTCCCAAGTGCAGGAGATAAAACAGATGAGAAGTTAAAGTAAAGGTGGGTAAAGCCAGTTACCCTTCTCTTCCTCTGTAGTTTGTGTCCATGATTGCTGTGTGGGGGAAGTAATTGCATGGATTAGTTAGTGTGTCAGTTGTGTACACTTGCAAGATCAAGAAGGTATCTCCTTCTCTTATATGAGGGACAATCTTCCATGTTTTAAAAAGGTAAAGACACTCCACTGGTTCAGAAACAAATTGATTTCTTATTCAAATAAAATAAAAATCAAGCATTAACCTTTTTGCTCACGTTCATTTGCTGATGAAATTGCCTATGTTGCTTGTACAAAAACGTGCTTGTGCTGCTTAGGTATGATCAGTGGAAGGCTTATTTCAGTCATTAAATCTTTCCTCAAACAGCTGTTCTTTGTGAACTAATGTCACTAGTTATCTATTTCAGGTATAACTCCTGACGTTTTGAGACCAATAGATTGGTACCAGTGGCTGTTGTGTGTGAGCATGTGTGTGTGAGCATGTGTGTGTGAGCATGTGTGTGTGAGCATGTGTGTGTGAGCATGTGTGTGTGAGCATGTGTGTGTGAGCATGTGTGTGTGAGCATGTGTGTGTGGAGGAGAAAAATCAAATGGAATTTGGAACTTGGCTCTGGCATTGTAATTCTAACACTGATAATAATGACTTTAAGGATTCAGTATTTGGAGTGGTTTTCATAGAATGAGAAGATACAGAAATTAGGAATGGTCTTTTTTTTTCTTTTTTTTAACTTAATTGGGTAGTTTTTTTAGAGGGGATACCTAAAGGTCCTGAACTCTCCCTGTAGATATAGAATAGTTTATTGTTTCATCTTGTATTTGTTAGTTTCTGAAATAACATAGAAAAAAATCAAACCAGGATTTTTATTTATGTATTGTTTTAAAGCTAGTACGTTATTAAATTATTGAACTTACTGTTACAGGGCACTGTGTAGGCCAAGACTAAAAATGGGTGTAAAACATGATGGACTGGATTGGAAGCCATGATTCAGAAAGCTTTTGAATGCTTAATTTTCAAGGGCTGAAACTGTGCTCGAGGAAAGTTTTCCTTTGTAAACATCCCTTTTCTTGTAGTTTGCCTGAGTGTTTGCTATTGGTTTTTAGTGGTAAGAGGTCAGTGGCCTGGATGAACCTGTAGTTTAACTTGCTGAAGCAGTTTTCAACTCTTCTCTCTGTAGGGCAACTTTATAAAGTAAATGTGCCTGTTATGGTTACACAGGCCTCAGCAGATAGCAGCATTCTACACCCTCCTGTGCAGCAGATAATTCATCCCCTCGGGCAACCTTCAGTTCTGCAAGCCAGCGTTGCCGGTGTTGCACAGATGAATGCACCTTCTTTCCAGGCAGCTGGTGAAACATTGCAACCCCAGGAGGCTGTTGTCCAACAGACTATGGTATTTAAACCAAACATTGCAGAAAAAAAACCCCTGGAGAACTCTGCTTCATTGGTCCAGCAGCCTCCTGCGAGTCAGCAGGAGCTTGCAACTAATGCAGTGTTGAATCGGTGTGCAGACTCCACAGAAAACTCCCAGCACGACAATCTTCACACAGCTGTGTTTACTCCAGAATCCTCTGTAGGGCTTTTTCTCGATGAATCCTTGGCAAACAGCTCGAGCAGTGTACTGCTGGATGTGGAGGGGCAGTTGGACATGGAGCCTCCGGACCTGGTGCAGCAGCAAGTGTCTGATGATATCATCGACCTGATTATCTCGAGTGAAAGTTTGGATGACAATGCATTCCTGAAAGGTCAGGGCAGCATTGCTTCCTCTGACGAGGTAATGCCTTTTGTCTCTCAGCTGGTGAAAATATATCTGTTGGAGATGGTGGTTTGAACACATCCATAAATGACAAATAGCACCTCAATTGTAAGAATAAAAATTATTTTCATCTTAAAATTCTTTCTTGAGCTTGTTTAGAAGAGCAGTAGCTAACTGCTTACTTTTACATTAAGAATTTGTCAAAAATACTGTAAAATACTGTGATGGGTGAGAATGTCAGTCTAAAAAGATGAAGTGTAATGGATAACAGATAGATATAATGTATTAGACTTCTTGATTACTTTTGGGGATCATAGTTTTTTTTGTTTTGTTTTGGTGACTAAACAGACATGAATGACCTCTTGAGAAGTTCCATATCATTCTGACACTGATCAGCATATGGATACTGGTCAGCTGTGGACAAAGTGCTTGCAGTATCAGCTAGGATTAGTTTGAGGTTATAATGTATGAAGAGCATTTAAGTTGCATTGAGGATGAAAAGTCAGATTTGATAAGTGAAAATCTGCTGGAAGAAAATGTATTTCCTTGGGAAAAAGTCCTGAACAAACTAGAACTCAACTAGAGCGGTGTGGAAAACTTGAATGACTTATTAACAAGCCACTTTCCCGACCTCATCTAATTTTTGTTCCAGAAATTGTTTGCAGATGTTTGAAGTTCAGACTGGCTTGCTCGCTTTGAGTTGTAGTGCTTATGTGTGATTGAGGCAAATTTATTAAATGCAGATTTAGTGACAATAATGCCAAATGTCTGAAAATAGAAAGCATATTATGTTGCTCATCTGAACTTTGATGGCAGGATGATGAAGACTGTCCCCAGTAAGAATGGAAGGTCAAAGCAAAGTGTTATTTTGTTGAGCTAGAAAGTGTATGTGAATGGGAATTAAGTGCTACAATAAGGATTTAATGAGAAACTGAAGATGGCCAAAGCCTTTTTATGCTCCTGTGAATGCTCTGTTTAGGAGTTCTAGCACTTTTATGAACAGTAACTTGAAGTAGTGAAATGTTTACTGTTTCTCCCAGCTTTTTATATCTTATTTAAACAAAGCATTTTGATTGAGCTGAAAGAGAGGAATCAGTTCATCTTGACTTTTATTTAAAGAATGACAAATGCTATTTTTGAGTCAGAGGAGTAGCTTGGGTTTTGTTTTTTTTTTCTTTGAAGGTTTTTTGCAATAGAAATTCTAAAGGCCTACTTAATTGCCTTTTTTTTAGAGTTGACTACAGGAGTGCTTAAAGAACAGTCAAAGAATTCTTTTTTTTTTCCTGTATTGGTGAGGAATATTTGACATGGGTTTAATTTAAGGTTCGATGTAATGACAGTTTGCAAATGTACTCTGGGTTTACAGGTAGTAGGACTTGAAACTCTCGTTTTAGTGCCCCAAACATGCTGGTTTATGAACAAAAATCTCAGGCTTTGTACTGAACATAGCTTTCATTGTGGTGTTAATTCACAAGCTGTCTCTGGTCTCTTTTATTCCCGTCACATGGAACCTACTGAGCAGACAGAATATAACTTCCAATCGGAGAAGGATACCTGCAGTGCCATTGAAGGCATAATCCAGCTGGATGGTACTGGTGATGTTTCTTCCAAGGAAGAAATAGCACGTGCAAAAGATAAGGAAGAGAATGAATTCATTGGAATTATTGAATCAGAGGATCTAAAAGTTCTGGATGATGAGGAAGACTATGATGAAGAATGTGACAGTACTTCAAATATGGAGTCTAGCTGCAGTGGTGGTGATAATGAAGACCTCCAAATAGATATAGTTGAGGAGGTAATTTACTTTTTAGCCTTGTGAAGCACGTAACAATAGTAGGTGTATCTTGACTTGAATTGTTGGACGTAGAACAATTCCTGGTTAGTTTAATGCACAGTGAAGTTACATGCCTCAGGAGATAGGAGGTACTGCTGAGAAATGACTCAAAGCTCATTATGAAGAGTGTGGACAAATGAAAGAAATGTTGAAAAGTCATTTGTTTATTGGATTAATTAAAGTACTAAATTATCAGAATTAAAGATCTATTGTAAAACCCTGGCCTCAGAGGAATGGAGTTCTGCTTTTTATTTAAATAAGATATAATTAAAAAAATTTAGATTTTAAATAAGATATATTTAAATAAGATCAGGATACAAATCTGGATTTCCTTCTGAAGAACCATAGGGGATTTAACAATATGATACAAGTACATATGTTTCCTAGGTTTTCCTTTTTCTTAAAGGTGTGTGATTTTGTATCCTGGAGATTTGTTCACAAGAGAATCAACTTGTAGCATTTGGACTTCAAATAAATACAAGTTGATCAGTGTTCCAGTTACTGGAATCACTTTATCCTTTAGCAGTTTTGCTTTTTGACCTGTGTTTTTGTTTAGGTTGTTCTTGTTTTTGAGAATGCAAGCATGTAAAGGTGCTTATAAACGAAGTTTGTGTACCGTGGTCTTCACAGCCTCTAGGTCTTGATTTTTTTTCAGTGATAACCCTTATTGTTCTAGGTGTGTTTGATGCCAAGTATATTCAATGCTATTCTGAAAGAGTGTATAAAATAGAATTTTAATTTCTAGGACCCCTTGAACTCTGGTGATGATGTCAGTGAACAGGACATTCCAGACTTATTTGACACCGACAACGTGATAGTTTGTCAGTACGACAAGGTACAGTGTGTACTTTTATCTTTGTTCCTTAATCATTCCAAATAATATCTTCAGCAAATCTGTGTCTGTTCTACTGTCAATACTTTTTAGAGAAAATCTAATGCTGTAATAATCAAGTGTTTATATTATGTGTTTAGCTGACAATAGTCTGAAAACTTTCCTGCTGTTTTCTGAAATGAGGATAATCAGAATGACCTGTTAAAGGAAAAGAGAACAAGTCTTGCAAAATTAAAATGTGTAAAGGTGCAAAAGCTTATGCTTTTCCTTAACTTTTAAGTAATAGCAACATCTCCATGGATGTACACAGGCATATTCAGCCATGAATTAAGACTTTTGAAATGGGTAACAGAAAGAGAAGTGTTTAACATTTTTTGTCTTTGAAGTGCTTACTGGGAGATTTTCATACCAGAATTCTGTTGTGGCTGAAAAACCAACTGGTTGTCAAGGGCCGTTTTGTCCTTCATTTTAATGTTTAAAATCCAACCTTATTTTGAACTTCCAAAGATCAGATTAAGTACTAACTCTGGTATGGTTTTGGATGCTTATATATCAGTAATTTAAAAGATAACAAAACAAAGTACATATTTTATTTTAAAACAAATATGGAACAATATGGCTATAGTTTGCTTGAGAATGTGCCTTGACTTTTAGTCTTTCAAAAGTGATTAGTAACTAGGCATAGTGAAAAGTAGATAAAAATATTTTTCTGTTGTTACCTCGTTACCTATAAAAGAATGCTGTTGGCAAAATTGCTGTCCTGTTTCTTTTTCTTTCTAGAGATGAAACTAGACTGCTGAAAATCCAAGGAATTTTCTAGAGTTGTTTGAAATTCCTTCTTTTAGTATCAAACAAAGCTTTCTGCAGTAGGGATTATTTTGCAGGCCTTCAAAAAGAAACAGAATATAATATTTTTTTTTTTTATGGCAGTATTTGCTCTTAAGCAAAGTTTTCATGCTTTTAGCCTTATTCTTACACTGCTGTGCATGCAACATTGCTTTGCCATGTGTATGGAAAAAGGAAAACACTGCATTTCAGTTAAGCTGTACTTGTTTTCAAGGTGCAGTTTGTTTTGGGGCAGACTGATCTCTCATGAAATTGCTCCATTACTGTTGTCTTGTCCTGCTGGTGTTGAGTTGTCACATAGCTCACATTTTCTTGGAGAGTGGGGAGGGAGCGTGGGAGAAGGTGTGCTAAGATTCATGAGATTGTTCTCTTGAAAGGGCAGGGAATTCATTATAGACAAATGAAATATACTGCTTCCACTGAATATTTTGGGCTATCAGGATTTTCAAATAAAAACTGGGTGCGTAAACCAGGGTGTGCTAAAATTTTTTTTTTTTTTTATTAAATGGATGGTCTAATACATATTTGTGGGGGCATTGATTTTGATTTTTACTTTTTATCAGATACATCGAACTAAGAACAAATGGAAGTTCTTCTTAAAAGATGGAGTGATGTCCTTTGAGGGTAAAGACCATGTTTTTGCAAAAGCCATTGGAGATGCAGAGTGGTGAAACCTCACTGAAGCATGGACTTTAAGACTGTGGCATTATTCCCTTAAGAACCTTCTGTTGTGAAACAACTGGGCTTCCTATTGTTTTGCCACAAAACCTCCCAACAAATAATAAAACAACAAAGCTGTGATAAAAATATGCAAAATATGTGTAGTTAATACATGCACAGTAAAACACTGTATTGTTAGCTACTCAGCTGTCTTTGCGGTTCTTTTCTGACTATTTCAACACTTTTCCAACCAAGAAACATCATTGGAATGATTAGCTTTAAAGTTTGAAATGTTGTATATGTTAGTATTTCTTTACTTTCTTGAATTACAAAGTAAATTCTAGTTCTGTTGGGTTTGTTTCAACTTCTTAAGAGCTAAAGTATGACTTGAAATATAAAACTACACAGTTGTTGTTGATACCATGTATTTCTTTTCAAAGACTGCTGAGTTAAAAAAAGAAAAGGAAAACCACATCTGTGCAAGTCTGAAACCTCTTGTCTTTCCTTCCTGTTTTGCTTTTTTTGTTGCTTTGTGGTTTTTTGACATCAGTTTAAAGGGCAGGCGTTTTAGATCTAAGTAAGGGAAATGGGGGTGGAAGATCCTAGAGTTCTCAATATATGAGAATTATTATTGCTTATTCTATACCATCTATGTCTACTGAGATGCAATGAATAGTGTGATGTAACACTAAAATGTGATTTATTTTCATTGTCAATGGAAAATCATTTAAGTTTGCTACTGTACATACTTCATTTCAGGACTACAGACCAGTAAGCTGTGAATGACAAAAATTGAGCATAATAATAAAATGTCATCTCATATATATTTCTAGCAGAGAGTTGTTTCTGTGTTCCCTAAATATAAACTTTGCTGAGAGAAACGTGTACTAGCCATGCATGTGTCTGTAGCTCACCCTGCCATGAGAACTGCGTTCCCACCAGTCCTCAACACTGATTTTTGTTAGTTTGTCTAGAAACAAAGGTCAGAAAGAAGTTCTGTGTCCTAGCCCTTCAGAGCTGCAGCTTTTCTCCTGGCTAGCTCCTGTTCCTTGTAGGGCAGTATTGGGAACTAAATGGTAAAGCCTCAGAACAGGATAATCCTGCTGGAAGGGCAGTACCATATGGCAGCCCTCCCTCCTGGCTGCTTCTCCCATGTCTGCTGAGAGAAGACCTCGTGAGACATCTTGGCTATCTCTACTCCCTGAGAGGATGCAGAGACTTTGAAAAGGGAAGGAAAAGAAATGGAAGAGGGGGAGAGACTGAATATATAGAAGACATGAGGGGAAAAAACCCAGCCCATTTTCGTAATGGTGCCAACCCTTGTGCTGATGGCATTAAGAGAAGAGATGCTTTCCTCAAGAGGTAGGTTTTTAACAACTATTTATTCCATGCTTTTGCTGACATATCTGCTGCTCTCCAGTATCAAAGACAGGACACTGAACTAGAGCATCTGATCTGAGTGTGGCATTTCTTTTGTCTTTTATAGATATTGCTGCTGGGATGTGAAGAATGTGTATTCAGAGATGGTTAAAATATTACAGTGTGTGATTTCTTTTTCCTCATTCAGATGACTTGTAGCTGCTCTGGTGCTAGGCTTCAGATCCATAAATGCACAGGAAATGCAGCTCTTACTATGTGATAGATGCTTTTAGATTTCAGCACTCTCTCACTGGTGTTCATGCTCTATAAATGTGCACATTATGAACTGTGGGACCATTTTCAACTTCATAAAAGAATGGAAGCAGAGGTAGTGTGGCACAGGAATCCATGGGACAGGGCCAGATATGCACCATTCACTAAGCACCACTCAGTCTCCAAATGTTGCTCCTGAATTTGACTTGTTTTTGCTAGTCACTATAAAATAAAGTGGCTAAAGAGCACTTAATTTGTAGCTAGTTTTTAAGACAAGCAGCTTTTTTCTTTGTTGCATCTTGTGGTGTTAAAAGACTGCCTCTACATGAAGGTGAGTCCATGCTCTAAGCTTTGTTGTAACTGCCAATCCCTGTCCTTTCCTAGCACTTGTTCCTCTGTGAATGGATGCTGAGATGTGTGGGATAAAGGTATTTCTGTAGGAATTCTTGCCCCATCTCTTCTTAGCCTCACCAATTCATAGTTATTACGTGCCTCCTGCCTGTTAGCTGCATCTGCTTCTTTTGTTCTGTTCTTGAAATGCTTCTTATGCTTTGAAGTTTTGCAACTTAATTTTTATGATAGCTTGTTCCAACCTCTGTGCAGTCCAGGTATGATATTGGTTACATAGGCTGCACATCAGGGATTGGAAGTATTTTTTAAACACCAGTCTTTTACATCTCAAGCCTCTTGTAAGTTTTATGGCTTGGGCATTGGTGATATTTTTCATCCTCTTTTGCTTTTTCATAAATCATGTGTACTGTCAGCAATTAAAATCTCAAAGGACTGTTTGCCACCTTTCCTCATGAAGCTTTGCTGGCAGTATGCAGAGCTGGTCAAAGCTGACCTACCTCAAAAGGGATGCTGAAGATGACTTAGCTACACCATTAAGCATCTCCTGAGTTTTTATTTAATTGCATTTTCTAACCCAGTACCTTCTTGAAATGAAGGAACTCTAGCATGGGCTCCATCCATGCCTTCGAGAGCACATATAGAAGCTTTAAGAATTAGAACAGGGTTTTTTGATCTTGCTATTTCAACCCCTTTAGTAGCCATATTTGAGAAAATGGCTACTAAATTCATAACACTGCAGATATCCCTCAGGAGTGCTTGCAGTGGGTTTCTCAGTCTAGAGCTATGAAATGTCTATTTGGACTCCTGCAGTAGGGCTGACTTTCATTTTCTTCTGTCTAAGCATACAAGAATTCCCCTACATTTTGCTTCCAGTGTTCTTGAATGAACATTGGTAAAGAAATACAGCTTGGAATAAGACCTTTACAATTATATATACCTGAAGTCAGGAATTTTTATACTGAAAAAAAATGTTTCTTATTAAAATGTAAGCTCATGTAGCTATTTACTGTAGTCTGTGACTTGAGCAGTAATCAGTGCTTTTGATCTGAACAGTTTATGAATTAATGTTTTTGATTGCTGCTACTTACAGTTTAGCAAACATATTGCTGCAGATGTGACAGGATGAGATACTTCAGTAAATGGCTGTCTAAAACTTTATACAAGAAAGAAGGTAAGTTTACCAAAAATAATGAGACAGAATAAAAAGTGTAACTTGTATGAGAAGCTCTAGCATGAATCTAAATCTCTTATTAAAGTGTTGCTTTTACTTATTTGCTTACTTTTGTGTGTAGGAAGATTTTAAGTATATAAGTTACTTTTGTTGTTTGTCTGTGGTTTTTCTTTTTATTTTTTTCCTTAAATCCTCAATTTTGTAAGAGGTGGATTTCACTCAACTTACAGCATGTACAGTGCGGTTTCCTGACAATGCTACATGGTAGGGAGGGTGTGCTTGCAAGTTCTTGTCCTGTTGAAACATAATGCAGGTAAATCAGTTATTGCCCACTCAGGACATTGTTTTCTCATGTCCTAAATAGTGTGCAGGACTCTTTCACGTGATGTCAGAAAAAAAGAGTCTCAAAACTCAGTTTTGAGTTAGGTGATAGAGACTCTATAGGCCAGTTGGTTTTCTTTTTTACATCTCTGTCTTTAGTTTGTATTATAGATAAATATCCTTTTGTAGTCCTGTTTGCTTAGGAGCTGGTGTGTATAAAGCAGTGCATCATATGGAATTTTTACTGGTTGCTAAACCCAAGAGTTTTAACAGTCTCCTCTGTTCTCAATCCTGCTTTGTTCCCCACCTGTGCAAAGTGCTTGTGAGTACAGCTGTGCTTACATATAGAGCTTTTGAACTGATTGAAATAATGGCATTAAGCTGAAGGTAAGAGTGGGTCAGAGATGCTATTGCTAATTATTACAATTATAAACTAATGATAGACCAGTCACTAGTACAAAGAATTGCTTTCATTAATGTGAAGCAAATTTAGCTTGCAGTGCAGTGTTTGGGCAACTAGAGATGTGCTTTGGAACTCTATTGCTGTCACAGACTTGAAAGCAATGGACTCAGTTGAAAATGATATTGTAAAAAGTTTAAAGTGATTGCAAATAATACCATTTTCATATGTATCAGAGTCTGCACTTTTGGTGGCCATCACGAACTGTTGGGCTGTGCCTGTTTTGGAGGCAGCACAGACCTCAGACAGCTGCACTGTTCCACTCAGTTCAGGGTAGGTGAGTATTATACCAGCTGAAGAACTGTCTTCAGATACTGTGAGTATCATTTACAGAATGTGATCTAAGATGCTAAAACTGTGACTACAAGTCCATGTAAAATACATTTGGTTTATCTTCTAAACTGTCACATGTAGGTCTCATGCTACTGTATTGTTTGATGAAATGTAAGCACTTGTGTGTTCATCCCAACAGAGGCAATGGAACCAACCTGTCAAGAATAAGCAATATAAGAAGAGGCTTGATCTGGAGATTGCAGTTTTTGTATGTTTTTGCTCGCAGGACATGGTGAACTTTCTAGTAACTAAGCACCTAATTTTCAGCGTAGAACGTAACCTCTTTAGGATGTGCCTGGGGCAGACTCCCCCAGGGATCCTGCCTGGCATTCAATGCAATCTGCAGCTTGTTGCCCAGTACAGATTGTTTGGTCCATATGATGCAGGTAAGAGCTCACACATATGAATCTATAACTTCAGTGCAGTGTGGTGTTGGCCCGTGGTAAGTGAACTGTGTAAGGGTGACAGCTTATTCACTGATAACAGAGTAAATATGCTGCAATAATGAAGGAATGCTCAGTTCTTACTTAAACTAGGAATGCAGCCACAAATCTGGATCAGGCATTTAGCATGAGCACCTAGCATCAGGCAATGCATGGTGAAAGAAAAGAGAGAGTATAATAGGAAAATAGGGTCACTAAAAAGGAACTATTCTGCTTCATCAGGTGGGAATGGAGTTGGACTGTAGGTGCTGAAGAGCCCCAGTGCATTCCTGAATGCTTCTGGCACAGGGGATGTCAGAGAGTGGACAGATGGAAATGGTTCATGAGACTGTCCTGGAAAGAAAACAAAGCAGCGCTTGCCTGTGCAGGGGGCAGTTATTCTGCTGCTGAGAGAGAGCCTTTACAGCTTACCTGATTTTTGTGTGTGCAGATATGATACCCAAAATAGAGTCCTGTGTGCAGCAGGTGGGGTTTTACAGCTATTGGATCTCCTGTGATTTCCAGATCATACACGGCTGTGTATGGGTTAATATTTTAAGTAAATTACCTACCAGGTCAGACTGAGATCTAATATAAACTGCAAAATTGCTAGTAACAAAGGTTCAATAGATCAACTTTTCTCCTTGGTGACATCTTTACAACCCACCGCTTGAACACTTTCCTTTAACTGGGTGTAGGTGGCTGTGTAATTGGAATCTTCTGTTGATGAAACGAAGGGAGGCATCTAGTTTAGTGCCCCTTTCTTTAACCCGACAATGCCAGCACACCTGACAGGAGTGGAAAAAGAAGGCATGAAAGGTAGCAGACAGGCTTTAAATACTCCAGTGAAGCAGATCTGGAGAAAAAGAAGCCAGACTGCAATCACTGTAGTGGCTGTTAACATCAAGAGCAACCTGATGACTCCTGGGCTCCTCTGGTCCCCACTAAAGAAGAGTTTTGCCTAATAATCACCTTCTACACCTGTCATTACAAAGGAAGAAAAAGGAAAATACCACTTTGAACATCAGAACAGTTATGTTGCTTAAGAATTATTGACTGGCATTTTTATTTATTGTGAAATGCTCAGGACATTAGAAAATAATCCCTAGTTACTAGAATAATTACAACTGGCCTTGCAAAGTGCTGCATCTCTTGGCACTCTGGTTTAATTTTCCTTGTAAGACATTTTGTCTCGCACTGCAGGATATGGCTTCTCTAACGCCGACAGGAGCAGCAGCGCTTGTGAGGCTTTGCTGGGGGCTGTGGCTGAGCCGCCGTTCTTGCAGTTGGAGGCATAAGCAGAGAAATAGTTCATCCTGTAAAGCTCTGCTTGGCTCTTGCAGCAACCGAGCTTGCTCATCAGCAGAAAGAAATCCCTTCGAAATGCTTTGGTGAAAATTGCGTAGAGAAATGGGTTTGCACAGGAGTTGACAGGGTAAAACAAGACCAGCAGGATCTTGGAGTTGGTCACTGTGATGAGAGGAACTTTAAAGGCAGCGGATATGGCAAAAAAGGAGATGGGGGCCATGCAGGTAAAGTCCGTGAATATCAGTATTGCCATTCTCTTGGCCACTTTGGTATCTTTATTGGCAGCTACCAGCTCTGGGTTCTGAACAGCGATGTAAATCTTAATGTAGCAAGCGCAAATGACAATGAAGGCAACAACATTCAGCACCAAGATCAGCAGTATGTAGGCTTGGGAAAGACCCGTCTCAATATCCATGGGCAAACAAATGCTGACCTTCATGTAACTGCTGACCCCTAAGAGAGGCAGCACTGCTATCACAATGGAGAATATCCAGCCCCCGAGCATGATGGGCATGGCGTGCCGCAGCCGCAGCTTCCGATCCAGCTGCATGGCGTAGGTGATGGTGTGCCACCGTTCCACGGTGATCACCGTGAGCGTGTACACCGACAGCTCGCTGGCAAACACCGTGAAGAAGCCGGCGGTGCTGCAGCCGCTGCCCGTCTGCCAGTCTATGGCGTGGTTGTAGTACTGACCGCTCGTCTGGGCGTCCACAGAGGCGATGAGCAGCAGGTAAAGTCCCATGCAGAAGTCGGCGAAGGAGAGGTTGCACATGAGGAAGCGAGGAACAGTGAGCTTATAATGGCTGGTTATGAGAACGAGGAGGACGGTGAAGTTACCGGCAATGGCAAGGATGTTTATAAACCAGATCAGGACCCTGAGAAAGCTGTATCCCAGGATGTCCTCGCAGGGATTAAATGCATCTGGTTCTGGAGTGCATGTGAATACTTTCGGCTGGCAAAAGTCATACTCAAAGTCAAAGCCGGTCATTTCGCCGTCTTCGAAAATGGCTGAGTAACTGTAAGGAGAGTTTTCTTCATCTGTGAAGGAATGTATGTTCTTTCCTGCTGACCACAGCAATGTGTTGTTAGAATCGTATCTGTAACCATCAAAAAAACACAACCCCCCCGAATAGAAGTGAATTATTTGTTTCATGCTGCTCGCAGTCTTTTGTAAAATACAACAGATAACAGTTGTTTTAAAACAGTGACTTCCTACACGTGTTTCTACAGAGTGTTTACAAATAATGAAGCCTTGTAAGGATGCTTTGTGTTTGGGTAGCAGCCTTGGAGAGCAGCAGAGGTCACAGTCATACCCATGGGAATGCTTTCTTATACAACTCACTTATTTGTAAGTACTTTATTGTGATTGCTTTGTAAGTGAGCCATCGTTCTCATGCTGTCAGTTGACTGTAGTCCAAACTACAGTTACACTTGAATTGATGGATTACAGGTTTGAAGCATATAGGTTTATCAGACAGTTATAGAAGCCACACTAAAATAACCTAAGATAACTGTGTGCAGTTACCTCCCTTAGGAAAGGCACTTAGCAAATGAATTCCTGAGACTATGTATGACTTGGGAAGTACTGAGGGATTTGATATTTGCAGTATTATAAAGCAAGGAGCAGAAGTGCATGTTAACTAAATAATTTTGATGGCTAGGAATTTATTAAATCTAGTCTGGACCCAGTGCCTAATTATAAACGTTTTAGGTGTTCAAAATAGACCTCCTTAATCTCTGGGTCATCAAGAGTGTGGTGATAAGGCCACCAAAGAAGAAATACTTTAAACGAAACACTGTCTTTTATGGCATTTCCCTGCCATAAAAGGTACCTATTTCACAACTTCCCAGTCATCCTGACTGTGAGTGTTTGGTGGGCAAACACTCAGTCAGCAGCGTGAGACATGGAAAGCATCTCTGAGGGACAACTCTAGAGAAAACTGGTAGCTTTGGGTTAACTTAAATACATGCTTATGCTTCCACATCTACTGAAGTATGTACATTAAATGATAGTTCTGGAGCAGGGTCTTAACTGGCAAATGAAGCAGAGCTGCTTTTCAGCTATTCCTGTTGAGCAAATAACTTCCAAATCTTGTCATCCTAACTCTTCGTATAAGAAAAACTGGCCAATGTCTTGCAATTACTTGCCTTGTTTAAACTGGAAGAGCAGGGAATACATTTGATTCTATTTATTAATAAAAAATGATTGTGATTTTCTGAGAGGCAGTGTAAACATGCTGCCATGAGCAAGCAGCTTTTTTTTTTTTTTTTTTTTTTAATAATAAGAACTTAGGACTTTCAGATGATTTCTGCTGTGGTTCTGCAGCCATTCAGACCATGAACCATGAGCTTACTTCCATCTGCTTAATATAATTAAGAATTGCTGGGATTGGGATTTACCAAAGCAAAAAGCTTCAGGACCCAATAGGCTGGGCAGACTGTTTAATGCACAGGAGGAGTGCAACAGATGCCATTCCAAAGCAAACAGATAGATAAAACCAAATGGCAAGTGTAGGAGGCCTCACCAACCAGCAAACAAGATAATGTCCAATGAAGTCATTACTCCAATGAATCAATCACATTTCAGCTGTATTTAGCAACTGAAATTTTGTGACCATAACCTTGTTTTTTCTAGACTTTACAATGCTTTGACGCCACATCAGGGCTGCTGGGAAGTCCCAAGGTCTCCCATTTAGCTGTAGAGGGGTGAATAATAGCAAATCCTTAAACTTCTCCCTTGAATACTGGGTTAGAGCCTGTGTAATCCAGCATGGTCAACACCACAGTTTTGATATTAGCCCTTCTCATTGTCACACTGAACACTCTCAGACAAAACTCTTATGATATGAAAAGACATGTTTAGACCGAGTAAACCACTGGCATGGGGTCATCACACTTCTAACTCAGGGACTCTATTTCTACCATGGAAAACTACTGATATACAGACTTCTAATTAGCCTTTCTATAGGCAAAAATAAAAATATTAACAGTAGCAGCTCTTATTTGAATCACACTAACAACTGCAATTATCTCAGGGCACGGAAAGTCTCCATGTAGGCCATTCACTTTTAAAAATATTTAATAACTGTTTTGAAAGCCTTTCAAGAATTCAGAAGAGAAACTGGAGTGAGTAAAGCTCATGATATCATGAAGGGTTTTTTTCCCTTTTCTTTTGAGCATCAAAATCACAAATCTTGGTTTAATGATAGTAAAATTACCACTGTGCAACTTGTAAGGGTGACTGAATTGGCAGCCAAAGACATGCTGTTTAAGAAAAACTCATGAACAGCAGCAGAGGGAAGTCTGTATTTGCTACTTCCAGCATCTGTATGCAGAGAGGTACTCACAGTATTTCGTTAGTTGGTTTCCTCATGGTATTTTCACACTCTTTGGAGAAGTTGTCAAAAATGGAAAGGAATGAATTTTGTCTGCAAGAAGGATGAAAAGAAAGTTAAGTTTCAAGCTGAATTTTGGCCAAAATCCTGTCTTCTCTGCAAGTGATCTTCACAGATATGTAAGGCAAATTAGAGTTTGGTGTCATGGCAGCACGAATATTCACGTAGACATCTGGAAGAAGAAAGGAGAAGGCTTCAAATACTGTGACAATAGGCAGGACCAAATGGAGGGCTGTAAGGATGGTCTTTCAGCTTGTTTGTTGTTTATGATGTATTCTTTTACAGTGAAATAACTCAAGCTGAAATTAAAAGGTATGTGTTGAAATATTGTATTGAAGTGGGCCAGATTTTCCACCAGTATGAATGGTAGCAGTCACACTGGCTTTTAGAGAAGTGACTGTTAACAGCTGGCCCAACACAGAATCACAGAATGGGCCTAGTTGGAAGGGACCACAGTGACTCTCCTGGTCCAACCTCCCTGCTCAAGCAGGGTCATCCTAGAACACATGGCACAGGATTGCATCTAGACAGTTCTTGAACCATTTCCAGTGAGGGAGACTCCACACCCTCTCTGGTCAATCTGTTCCAGTGCATGGTGCCCTGCATAGGAAAGAAGTTCTTCCTCATATTCAGGTGGAACTTCCTGTGCATCAGTTTCTGCCTGTTGCCTCTTGTTCTATTGCTCACCACCACTGGGAAGAGCCTGGCTCCATCCTCTTGACATCCTCCCTTCAGATACTTATAGACATTGAGAGGGTTGCCTCTGAGCTGTCTCTTCTTTAGGCTGAACAGGCCCAGCTCCCTCAGTCTTTCCTGGTAACAGAGATGTCCTTAATCATCCTTTTCACCCTCTGCTGGACCCACTCCAGGAGCTCCATGTACCCCCTGTACCGAAGAGCCCAGAACCGGACACAGCACTCCAGATGCACCTACTAGGGCTGAGTAGAGGGGCAGGATCACCCGCCTTGTCCTGCTGGCAATGCTTTTTCTAATGCACCTCAGGATCCCATTGGCCTCCTTGGCCACAAGGACACACTGCTGGCTCATAGACAGCCTGTTGTCCCTCAGAACCCCCGGGTCCTTCTCTGCAGAGCTGCTTTTCAGTAGGTCAGCCCCAGCCCCAAGCATGGGGTTATTCTTCCACAGGTGAATATTTTAAAAACTGTCTGGGATCTGGATGTAGACTTTAATGTTTGAAGTAAAGCAGTTTGAAAAGAACAAGTTGAAAGACGACATATTTGGCAAAATCTCTGATTTTGGGGCTTTGAAAGTATGGGCCAGGTACTCTATCAGTATGAATGAAAATGGCTTTGTCTCACCTCACTGCTGCAACAGCAGTAGAAAGAACCAGCAAAAACACTAAGCTCATTTGTGTACTCTTAAGAGAATCAGACACCTGGAAACTTATAGGACGTTCTATGTATAATGAGAGAAATAAGATACCAATCTAAGACCCTGCGTGATGGTTATAACAACAGGATGGCAACAGAAATGATTTTTTTCTTTTAATTTCTTGAAGACAGGGTGCACCTGCTTCCTCCTCTCCCCCTGCCACATATAAGCAAGTATAAGAAAGTCTAGGGAACTGAATGCTACCTTCCACCTCCCTTACATGGCTCAGGGAATAAGTACACCACAATTGAACCTCACAAATCTCAAAAATATTTAGTCTGAGGACTTTATTCTCCTATCTTGGCACCATATTTCACCGATTAGAGAGTGCAGTCTATAGGTGCTATATATATATTTTTGGGACATGGGGAGTAAGAACTGGTGGGTTGACTGTATGTAGAGTACATGGCAACAAGAAGGAGGTACAAGGAGATAGAAACAGGCTGCAGCTCTGTGACCATGATTATACAAAACCACACAGATTCTTCCCTGTGTAACCTGGCAAGGTCTTGGGAGGTCTCAGTCTCCAAGCCCTTGTGCTTGTGGGTGACTTTAACCTGCCGGATATCTGCTGGGAGCTTCATACTGCAGAGAAGAGGCAGTCAAGGAGGTTCCTGGAGTGTATAGAGGATAATTTCCTTCATCAACTGGTAAATGAGCCTACCAGGGGTAAGGCCCTGCTAGACCTACTGTTTACAAACAGAGAGGGGCTGGTGGATGATGTAGTGGTTGGAGGCCGCCTGGGGCATAGTGACCACGAAATAATAGAATTTTCAATCCTCAGGGATGTAAGGAGAGCCATCATTAAAACCTCTACTCTGGACTTCCGGAGGGCAGATTTTGGCCTATTCAAAAAACTAATTCAGGGCATACCCTGGGAAACAACCCTTAAAGGCAAGGGGGTCCAGGAGGGATGGACATGCTTCAAACAGGCAATTTTGAGCGCACAGGAACAGGCTATTCCAGTGTGCCGAAAGGCCAGCCGGAGGGGAAGACGGCCGGCTTGGTTAAATAGGGAGGTTCTGAAAGAAATCAGGGATAAAAAGAAAGTTTACAGACTGTGGAAAAAAGGGCTGGCTACTTATGAAGAATTTACGAAGAGAGCTAGGTCATGCAGGAAAAAAATTAGGGAAAGAAAAGTGGAATTTGAAGTTAATTTGGCTAATTCAGTTAGGGATAACAAAAAGTCCTTTTATAAATACATTAATAGCAAAAGGAGGGGCAAGGAAAACCTCAATTCTCTGTTGGACTTGGAGGGAAATATAGTTAACAAAGATGAGGAGAAGGCTGAGGTACTTAACACCTACTTTGCCTCAGTTTTTAGCAGTAAGACAGGTGGCCCTCAGGACAACTGGCCTCTAGAGCAGACAGACAGAGACAGAGAGCTGAATAGCCCTCCTGTATTCCAGGAGGATGTAGTTAGCGACTTACTGAGCCAGCTGGATCCTAACAAGTCTATAGGACCAGACGGGATCCATCCCAGGGTGATGAGGGAGCTGGCAGAAGAGCTTGCCAAACCGCTCTCCATCATCTTCCAACAGTCCTGGCTCTCTGGGAAGGTCCCAGATGATTGGAGGTTGGCGAATGTCACCCCAATCCACAAAAAAGGCTGCAAGCAGGACCCTGGCAACTACAGGCCTGTCAGCCTGACCTCAGTGCCTGGCAGGGTTATGGAGCAGATCATCCTGAGTGCAATCACACAGCGCCTTCAGGATGGACAAGGGATTAGACCCAGCCAGCATGGGTTTAGGAGGGGCAGGTCCTGTCTGACCAACCTGATCTCTTTTTACGATCAGGTGACCCGCCTGGTGGATGAGGGGAAGGCTGTGGATGTGGTCTATCTGGACTTCAGCAAGGCCTTTGACACTGCCTCCCATAATATACTCCTGGAAAAGCTGGTAGCCCATGGCTTGGACAAGTGTACCCTCTCCTGGATTAGGAGCTGGCTGGAGGGTCGGGCCCAGAGAGTGCTGGTGAATGGAGCTGCATCCAGCTGGCAGCCGGTCACCAGTGGCGTTCCCCAGGGGTCTGTGTTGGGTCCAGTCCTGTTTAACATCTTTATTGATGATTTAGATGAGGGGATTGAGTCCATCATCAGCAAATTTGCTGATGACACCAAATTGGGAGGGAGTGTCGATCAGCTGGAAGGCAGGAGGGCTCTGCAGAGGGATCTGGATAGACTTGAGAGATGGGCTGATTCCAATGGGATGAAGTTCAATAAAGCCAAGTGCCGGGTCCTGCACTTTGGCCACAACAACCCCCTGCAGCGCTACAGGCTGGGCACAGAGTGGCTGGAAAGCAGCCAGGCAGAAAGGGACCTGGGGGTACTAATTGACAGGAAGCTCAACATGAGCCAACAGTGTGCCCAGGTGGCCAAGAAGGCCAATGGGATCTTGTCCTGTATCAAAAATAGCGTGGCCAGCAGGAGCAGGGAAGTGATCCTTCCCCTGTACTCTGCGTTGGTGAGGCCACACCTTGAGTATTGTGTTCAGTTCTGGGCCCCTCAGTTCAGAAAGGATATTGAGGTGCTGGAGCGGGTCCAGAGAAGAGCAACAAGGCTGGTGAAGGGACTGGAGCATAAGTCCTATGGGGAGAGGCTGAGGGAGCTGGGGTTGTTTAGCCTGGAGAAGAGGAGGCTCAGAGGTGACCTCATCACCATCTATAACTACCTGAAGGGAAGTTCTAGCCGGGTGGGGGTTGGTCTCTTCTCTCAGGCACTCAGCAATAGGACAAGGGGGCACGGGCTTAAGCTCCGCCAGGGGAAATTTAAGTTGGATATCAGGAGAAAATTCTTTACAGAGAGAGTAATCAGGCATTGGAATGGGCTGCCCAGAGAGGTGGTGGATTCACCATCCCTGGAGATTTTTAAACGCAGATTGGACGTGGCACTGAGTGCCATGATCTAGTAAATGGACTGGATTTGGACCAAGGGTTGGACTCGATGATCTCGGAGGTCTTTTCCAACCCAATCGATTCTATGATTCTATGATTCTGTTGTCATCAATAGATGACAAGGAAAAACAGACAGAGATAGGCCTCTTATTCCTTTGTAGTAGCTGGTCATATAGGAGATAACAGCCTCTTGCTTGTACAGGGTTTTTCCAGCAGGCAGTGCTGTGCAGACAGGTAATGCATTAGCACTGCTCTGAACCCTGCTGATGCCACAGGGAGGGGAGCAGTCGTTTCCTGATGTGCATGGAGTTTCCCTGCCCCCACTTCACTAAGAAAGCAGTCACTTAATATAAGAAAGTGACTTTCTATAGCACCCCAGTTCTTACAGAGCATGGTCATGTTGCAAAATCAGGTACCCAAAAATTCATCAGAAATGTAGTTTTCTTTATCAGAACTTTTTTTTCTTTCTGTCCAAGAGTTGCTTCTGCATTTATTACACTCAGAGTCTTGATCTTGGACTGAATCAGAGTTCAGTAGCAACGGAAACCCTTGACAGTAGAATCTTTGCTCTATTCTTGCAGAATCAAGGACCCCTTAGTAAAATGAGGTAGGCAGAATAAGCATAGCATCACCCCTAATTTTAGCCTAAAGAATTGTATTCCACTCTGCCCTTGCAAGACAGTTCTGAAGTGAAGGCATGCAAGTGACACAGATCAGGCTGCTCACAACTGACTGCTCAGTACGTTTTTTCTGTAGCATTCGTTTGAGACAGATGAGAAACAAGGCATCCTCACAGCTCAAACTAAATTGATTTGGGGTAGCTTTGGCTACCAACAGAGGGTTGGTTTCTTTGAAACATAAATGCTGAAAAATTAGCTCCAGTTGTCTCAGATTGGCTGTTTCAAATTAGCTGATGCAAAGCTCTCTCTGTGCCATGATTTCCAATTGTGGGGAGAACAATACTGTCTAGTATCTGAAATGATTGGAACTAAACCAAGTAATATCTTTCTATAGACTTGTGTCAGGCCCTAATTTTAGTGGGTAATTGGAAGCCTGCCTTTTCTACTATGTCATCATATCACCTGTATTAATTAAGCTACATAGCTAAAGGCTACAGGGTTTCTTTTTTTTTTTTTCTTAAGGCAACATACTGTTGATCAAGATCTACCTTCTGCATGCCAGTAGGCTTTTTAATTGAGATACCAAGAAAAATATTTAAGCTTTAAGCAAACTTAGACTAATGTTCCTGCTGGCAGATCCAGGGCACAGGATGGGATCCATTTCTGCTCTAAAATAAACGGACATCATTTTCCTGGCTTTAGCAGAGATCTGTTGTTTCATGCAAGGCCCTGCTACACACCACAGCTTCGCTGCTACTGGAATAAAGATAATCAAACCTTGTGAGCTGAATAAAGAAGAATTGGCATTTTGGAGCTTCTGAAGTACCGCAGTACAATAATGTGCTATTTGGACTTACTTTTCTGTCCTCAGATTTCGAAAAGCACAGCAGTGGCTGGGATATGTTAGAACAGCTTCCAGGAGACTGCTGAATTTATCCAGTGGTGGCAGTCTCTTTAACGAGTAAGATGATGTTGCATTTAAGACTTGAATGGCCTCAAGCCCGTAACTAGGCAGGGACTCCAGCGCTGTTGAAGAAATATCCCTGTGGAACAAAGAGAGCATTCTCTTTTCTTTTCACACCTATAAAAATGCCACCAAAGCACCAAATGACAGTAGGCAACAGCAACTCAACTTTTCACAAAGGTCTAAATCTACAAAGCCGCTTCAGCACCTGATACCCAGTTCAGAAACACGATCGGTGAAACTACAGAGCAGTGGGGTAAGAGTATGCCTGTGGCTCAGGAGCCCCCAGCGAGGCAAGGAGCTCACTTTGTCCTGGAAAAACTGAAGCCCACCGCTCCAGGTGCTGTGCCCTGACCTCTCTCTTGAAATTCACTGTGCGTGGAGTGAGGGATGGCTCTTTAAGCCAGACACAGAGAGAGGAAAGTGGGAAAATGTGACTCTCCAGCCAGCTAACAGGTAGGACACCCTCCTGGCTCTCTGCTTGGCTCTGAAGGGCTGTTCTAGGTGTTTTAATTAAACGGCTACCAATTAAAGCCCCAAAAGAATCCATCATTCTTGCCAACACAAACTTAAGCAGCTTGGGTTGGAGTAACTTCAGAGGGGCTCTTTGTGTGAGGAAAGGCCATCAACAGGAATAAGGATTTTCAGAGTCAGGCCATTAAACAAGGGAAAAAAGGCTACAGTTGTGAAAATGATATTAGTAATGCTGTGTACCGTAAAGTACCAATGAAAGGAACAAAAAAGGCACGTGCAGCACTGAGTGCTATTTACAGAACAACATGCTGTGTTTTACTGCATGGAGTTACAGCCAGTGCAGCCCTCCAATAAGTACTTGATTAATAAATCATGAGGATGATAATAATGTGTTTTATTCAGCACAACCTTATAGCATGCAATCAGCTAGTTCACTTTTATAACTAAATTCTAAAATAATGCATTGTAAAAAATATCCATGCTACTGAAGAACAAGTTACCTTGCAATGTTAGAATATAAGACACAGGAAAAGGATCACGAGAATCTGACACAAATAAAGCAAAGCCCAAAATATCTAAGAGGTGGAGGTCAATCCCAACAGTAGAAATGGCTGATGGGTGTCTGTCATAGAGCAAACCGAGCCTTTTGCCCTGTAATTTCATGGCATCTCATTGACATGTTTTCACTTCATAAACAGAGGGTAAGAGATCAAATCTCTTTCCAGACTCAAAGCTTGTGTTTGTTGTGATGTCACAGCCCATGTGGCACAGCACAGTTCCCATGGGACACTCAGGTAACAGAGTGGATACTTACAGGACATCTGGCCCTGTGGCCCCTCTCAAAGCATCGTTGTGTATCCGCCTGAGGTTCTTATTGTCCTTCAGAATTCTGTGGATTCAAACATGAACTCTCTTTACATCTGTTTTTTAAAATATCCCTTTTTTGGTTTTCCTTCTCACACCTATTTCAATTCCTTCTCCCATCACATAGGTGGTTTTTGCAATACCTGTCTGGGGAGTACTTGTAATTCCCATGTGACCTCTCCCTCTGCTGATGCCATCAGATTGTTATCATCTACAGTTAAACCTGATAAATTCCAAATTTTCCTCACTTAAAGTAGGGACGACCAGGCTAGTTCTTTCATTGTGGTGGCAGTGTACAAAAATGCAGCAAAAGTTTTGCCCAAAACAAGAGGCTAGTCCCAGAGCATGTGAGAGGGATTTAAAAACTATTGATGTTTCCAGACATAAACTGTAGGTTCCTCAGTTTTGGCTGTGGTTTCAAGTTTTCCACTGTTACTGCTAAATTTCAGAATTTATGAAATTTTATTAAAAATTATGAGCTTTTCTCATAAAAACTGCTATACTCTAAGGGATGGTGTTTCAGACAAAGCAGTAAGAGCTGCAGGATTAACACTGAAAGATGTATTTTTCTCATGAGTATTGGGAAATACAAGACACAGTCAGTTAAGCTGAAGGAAGACCCTTTGACTGTGTTTGAATTATTATTTACTGAACTGTTTATTACTGAGGAGGGAAAACATACTCACAGTTGATTCAGCTTTGTCCCATTGAAGGCATGGCTGTGGATATCTTCAAATCCATTTTTATACAATTTGCTGGGGATTAAAAAAAGTGTGTAAGGAAAAAGGATTTGGTAAAGGCGAGATTATGGTATGTATTGCAAGTTTAAAACCTTAATGCTGCATTCATTTTAATGTTTAGAGGGTTTGCTTATAAAGAACAAAGGTAACTATAGCACAACTTACGCTGACTCTAAGAAAGTTGCAGTTTAAATTCCCTAAGCACCTTCCTGTTTAGCTGCTGAAGAGAACTTCTGCTGATGTTCAGATCCTCTCCCCTCTGAGGGGTTTGTCTGTGCCTACCTGCGGCTGAGATCCAGAAATAAGACATTACTCCAGGTAAGCTGTTTCTGGCACACAGACAACAATCTGGAGACAGAAGACCTGGATTTTGTGGTATCAGCAAGTGCAAATCCAGGGCTAGAGAAGTGTCAGGTGGAAAGCAACTCTAAAGCCTGGAGGGTGCTGCTGGATTTTAGATCCTCTGTGGACACACAAATCTTCCAGCAGCCCAAGAGGCAGCTTTGTAGAGAGGCAGGGGCAAGTTGTGCATCATCCAGCAGTCAGTGAGTTACCAGCTTCTCCAAAGTGCTGCTGCCAGGCTTGATTTGTGCAGTGGAAACCTTGCTGTCCCTTGCACTGCACAGGGACCCTTGATGCCTTTCTTTGTTCTTGATTCCCCACCCTGGGGCCAGATACTTAAAGGCTGGGCTCTCCTACACCTGAAGTCCAGCTCTTTTCCTTCACTGGGAGATCTAACCTATGGGTCTATCAATATGCATTTGTGATATTAAGTTCATGTTTCCAATACAAATTCAATATAGTCACTTGTATATAAATATTTTTTATTTATTATTAAGTCATAATAGAAAACTTGGCACAATTTATAAATTAAACAACATTTCTGTTATTGCTTTTCCACCTGCTTTTGGGAGAGCACAAAGTGGGCCTATGGAGCCTGCTCCCAAGAATAACTGAAGTGTGTGGAGCACCTGGCTACATTTGATAGGAGAAGGCACCTAAGCACACTGCTGAAATTAGTGATTCCCTTAAAAGCCACAACTGTATGTAGGATCGATTTCCCCATCCACATGAAACATTAACTATTGAAAAGGCTAATTTAGCTATTTGTAGTGCAAAGTATTACTGCAGGCTGACTTTATACCTTCATAGATTACTTGTGTTTCACCAGACCATGCTGTAACAAGAGGAATTACTTCAGCTAATTACAGCTAACTGCATGGGGTGGAGTTAACATGTAGCTCTACAATTAGGAAACCGCTGCTAAGACAATTCTTTTCTTCTTCTGATGAGCTCCTTATCACAAAAGGATGGGAGAAAAAAAATGATTGTTGGCTCTTCCCTGTCTTAGACTCACTCCCACTTAATACACTTTAGGGTTACAGTAAAAACTTTAAGCACCTTTCTCCATCTCTTTTATGTTCATTTTCCTGCACCATTAGCAGAATCATAATTTTGCTGAAGTTATTTTGAGAACTTGTTGGGAGGAAAGAGGGTCATAAGATGAAATGATGCACTAATCTAAGCAATTGCTCCTCTTTAGCATCGTGTAGGAGCAGCATTCAGTCACATTTATGCCCACTTCCTCTATTGGTTTCAGAAGGTATTGGTCAATACATAAAATCTGTGTTGAAATTACTGTCATGCTGACACATCAGCTTGATGAAGAGCCTGGTCCACCAACTGCAGTTCTTGCTGGTGTGCACAGCTCATTTGCAGGTGCAAATATTCGTGGAATTTTGTGCAGGGCTTTTGGTACGTGCTTGTCTCAAGGCAAAGCTCCCATTTTGGATGTGTACTGCAGTCTGGTCCACAAAGGTGCTTTACTGGGCTCCACACTGGTCTTTGTGGTTACAGCACGAAGTAGGTGGCCTGCTGCTGCCCTCTATTGCTCAGCGGGTCCTTCCTTGGGAGACCCAAATTTTGGCCACATCCTGAAAAGAGGCTCAGTCTGTGATTTTTTCCTATTTCAACACGACTTTATGGAAGTTTTTGTGAGGACAAGGGCACTGTGAAATTCATACATGGTTTGTGCTGTGCTGGCAGAGGACATCTCACCTTGGCTTTCTGCTGCTTTCTGTGTTCCTCAGGTGGGGCATCTCACAGCATCAAACCCACCCATCTCACAAGTAGCTGTAGCAATGGTTGGCTAAAAGGAAAGTCTTGGGTGTGGAGAGTTATAGGAATCAATGTAAGCTGAGTCAAAAAAATCAGGGTAAGAAGCAGCATCAGTACTTTGAACCAATTTTTTTTCTCTCTCTGTCCCTCTTCTTCAGAGGGATCCCGTGCAGCTGAAGCTCAGCAGTATTAAATCAGCTCTCTCAGTCTGCTTGGCCCCTGAAAACACTATTTCATGAAACTGCACCCCTGAGGGAAGAAGAGAGACTTTGGCCTCCAGTGCAGCTTTTGGAGTTTATATCCTGTTGACGGTATTTTTAAAAGCAACATTGCATCAAAGATGAAGATTTAGATCCCTTGTTCTATTTTCTTTCCTATGTGAAGTTATCTTCTGCATAAAACTTCGTTCTTCAGCTTGAAGAAGACCTCTATGTTTCTTAAGCATTTCAAATTTAACTCACAATAGAGATATATATTTTATGGGGCTTAATGTCAAAATTTTTATGAAGTCAACTTGCTTTTCTCAAGAGAAGTGTTATCCTCGCAGAAGGAACTGGAGCTAGGATTATTTTACTCACAGTGTCAGTGATTCATTGTTCATCCCCTGGAAAGCATTTTGTGGTATAATTGTCATACGCAAGTTATCACAGAGCTCCCTTTGGAAGAAAGAAAAAGAGGTATTTTTGTCAGCAATCCAGGAAGAAGATGGAAAAGACTCACAGCTGGGCTAGGTTGTGTCTCTACTTACAAAATAAAATGAGCTTCCAATGAGAAGATCTGTGTCAGGTCTGGGAATTGTCTTATTCCAGTGTTACAAATGCTCCTAGAGAAAAGCATAATTCCTGTTTATAGGAGAAAATATTACCAGAGTGGATGCAACAAGAAGTTGACCTAGTAGGTTTGAGTGTAACAGTGCATTAAAAGGTGACAAATATAATTTTTAATTAGGTTTCAAATGTGTTAGTAAGACCTACAAAAATTAAGTTTTGCAGAATTCTCAAGCAGTGCCCTGGAGAAGCACTTTCTCTCTACATTAAACACGAGAAACAGATTTGAGTTACCCCTTTTATATAGTGCCCTGTCAGTCTGAAAGCTTTATTCTAGAAATAAGCACTTACCAGAACTACTTTGCAGACTTCTGTTTTGTCCATCACTGCCCTGCCCTGCCCTGGCTTACTTTATTTTCTTGCCTATTGAAAGATATCACTATTGGTTAACTATACATTAAAGCTATTGTAAATGATGTATGTACTTCTAGTATACTATAATGCATGAAAAGCTTCTTTCTTCCTTACAGTCCTTTAAGTGATTTGTCTGCTTCAGAGAAAAGAATAAATAAAGCAAAAAGCAAAGGAATACAACTCTTTCTTACAAGTATTTTAGCCTTGAAAGATTTCTGAATGCTCCGTGCTCAATGTGCAGCAGATTTTTCGTGTTCAGGATCAATCTGTAATAAGGGAAAAATATTTCAGTGCTATAATCATTATAGATTTGGGAGGGTACTGAATTTTGCTTGTGATTTGCTTTCTCAGAAAACAGTCTGCAAATATGCTACTGGGTGCATTTTGAAGCACTGTTGGTAGTAAAAATGGCCCATAATTGTCGGGCAGTCAAAAAAAGACAGTGCCTGAATTCTTGCAGTTCACTGAGCTGAGATGATCTGGTTTGGATATCCTGGTCACTGGTGGAAGTGGACCATGGACTTCCTTAGAGCAGTTGTTCATAGTACCAGGTGCCTGCATGGATCTGCAGAAACTGGCAGCTGGAGTGAAGTGTATGAGAAATCCTGTTTGCCAGTGGCCGCTCAAAAACCAGGCAGATCTCTTTATCAAGGAGCACTTTCTGCACCTACGTTATCTGGTAAATCTATGTTTGCCTAAAGTCCAGTAACTATAGTTCAACTCCCTCCCTATGCATGACTTACAAAATTCAAAGGTTTTAGCACATGAAATTGCAAGAAAAGTTGGAAGTTCAAGAATGCCATTGAACCCACCTACCCAGAGCACTCATTGAATTTTGACTTGAGTGCAGCTTGGGACATCAAGCCCTTGCAATGTGAGGCTTGTAGAGCATTTGAGATTCAAAGAGGTTTTGTTGTTAGCCTCCTGAAGCTCTTTAATGGTCTTCCTTAGCTTTTTAGTCTTGGATGACAGACATATGTCAAGCTATCCATAAACTGTAGGTGAATGCATGGGGTCAGATCTTTTATTCCTTCCCTAAACCCACCATTGATTCTAGTGGAAGTTGGACCCAACCAGAGGTGGACAAATATGTATCTCTTGCTTATGTGAGTAACTGGCTTTGGTGACGTTCACATACAAGATTAAAAAAAAAAAAATGAAAAAAAAGAGATGGATTTGTCCCCAGTTACACAATTTTAAGCCACTCACTGGTCATGCTGTGCGAAAAAGGCAGTAATGAGATATTGAATCAGATTTATAGTTTCCAATTTCACTAAATATTTCAGAGCATTCTCCTAGTCATTGCTTTTAACTCTCTCTCTCATATGCCTGTGCTATGCAGGTCAAGTTTAAAATCAGTACATGTTCTGTTTGAGTAATATTTTAGTGCTCGAAAGAAGAGCTATGCATACTAAGCAGCTGAATTTAAATACTGTAGGACTTTGAAAACAGCATCTTCAAAAAGAAAGATTTTTCTCATCTGTTGCCATCTCGAATTGTTTCCCTGCTTAGAAAGCTTGACAATTCCAGTAGAAGTAGACATAGAGCTGCACTCCTGTCATCGAGCTCACTGAAAGCAGAGGGTTTTCCGGGCATGGATGTCTTTGCATGCTTTAGATCTCCAAGGCCAGGCCTTACAGAGCGCTCCCTATTTTATATGGTACTTTGGAGAGAAATGTTTCTCATCATAGATCTCAACTAAAGCCAACCAAAGTAATAGAGACAGATTTGGTCCAAGAATACTTCTCTGCAGACTGTTTACTCCTTGATGATCCTAAATCAGGACATGGATGCCTTTTTTTAACTGATGCTTACATTTCAGACAAGGTGGGAAGGCTGTCAAATGCACTCGCTTCTATTCTCTCCAGGGAGTCGCTCTGAGAGATTTCACTACAATGAAAACGGGAGACACAAAGCAACATATTAACAGAAAAGCCACCAGCAATGGGCTTTCCACTCTATTTGCTTTTTTTATACACAGTTGCTCAACCCCTCTTGTTTGGCAGCAGTGCCTCCACTCAGACATCGTGGGAGCCCATGCCAGTGGGGTTTGAGACAGACCAACATTTTGCTGCCTTGGCAAAAGGGAATGCCAACCCTTTGGAATAAGTGTCTCTGTAACAGCCAATCTCCATTTTCTCAGTAAATTGTAGGTAAGGTAGAGACTAAGGGCCAGAACTAATGTAAATAGAGTGAGCCCAAGCCTGTCAGCCTTTGGTCCTGCTTAGTGAATTTATTTCTGTGGGCAGCGATATAGATAATGTTCACGGTGCTCATATGCTATTATCAAGTCAGAATTATGGTCATCTAATCCACAGATGTAGAAATGCATAAATATGGATTCAGCACATTTTATGAGTAATTTTTGGATTTGAATGCCATTTTCATTACGTGCATGCAAACTGAAAGGAAGTGACTCTTTTTCATCATTACAGTGACCAACATGACTGTTTTTGTCAGCACTCTTGGATTTTGATGTACAGATGCTCCTATTCCCCATTTGTATTCAAGAGTAACCAATACTGAACACAGAGAAAAACAATCCACTTATTAAATGCTTGTTAAATGTCTGTTAGATTAAGATTTGTGGGGCTATGCAAAATTGAGCCTGAAAGTAAGTAGTACATATTGATGCATATATATGGGAAAGATTTTCAAAACAGTGTTTTTCTTGACAGAATTGACTAGAAGGGCACACAAAGCAAACCTAAGATTATACACTGTCAAGAAAAAAATGTTTTCTGAACAACTGGAATGCATCTACAAAATCAGTCAGTATTGTCACAGTTCTAAGAGTTAGCTTATTTCAATTACAATTATGAGAAAACAACTTCTTTTGCTGTTGATATAAAACTCCTTCAATCAGAATGAGTTCTGTATTTCACTTGTAGGGGCAAAGGAGGATGCACACTAGAAATCATATAGTAAATATGTTCGTATTTCTTACAGAAATATTAATGATTTTTTTCATCATCAAATTCAGTGAGAATGTTATTTTTGGTATTGCACTAGTTACTTATAAATGAAAGATGGATGTAGAATAAGTGGCTTGCTGGGCATCTGGTCCTCAGAGACTACAGGCTGAGAGGGAGCAAGTTCTGCCTGCTCACAGAACTTGAAGAACTTGGGTTTGGCGTCTGAAACTTGTGTCTTCCATAATATCCCCCCATCTGCCACTGGTTTTCCATTTACATATATTGGAATGACTTATGGCAGTGAGAATAATTTATCATCTCATTTGCAGGGGGTGATGTGCTGCCAAACAGATGATTTAGAGGTTTGTAATTTAAAAATATGCATTCTAAAAAGCAATACTAATTCAATACTAAATTCAATAAAATTATGAAGTGTTCTATAGATTTACTTCATAAAAAATACATTGATTTCTACGCTGTTCATTTGGACAGATTCATTAAAGGGACACAAAGAAATCAAATTAAATTTTCTTTGTGGAAGGGAAAGTGTCAATGAACAAGCCATTCTCTGAGGAGAATAGAACATGCATACATTTTGGGAAAGTTTAGCCTCAAGTCATACAGGTAGGAGAAATTTTGTAGGTTTAATTTGGTCTCCTGCGTGAAAATGGTAAAGTTCTCATTAATCATTCAGATGCAAGTGGATGCAACAATACAGTGCCACTGGATTCTACTACAACACTGTATTGCAGGGGAATACATGCAGCAGAGAAGTGCAAAAAGTGCACCTCGAAAAGAAAGCAGCAGCATTTGTACTGCTGCTTAGGTTCTGGGGGAGGTCATTCCCCTGTTCTTCATTGCATTGGTGTGTCATCAACTTTGTTCTTTATAGGCCATTCCATGAAGACAAAATAAAAAATAATAAATAAGGGAGTCTCAAACATGCCATCTTTCAGCTGGGGTAACAACAGAAAAAGGGGCAAGAGGGGTAACACGAGCCTTATGTCTGAGTCCTTGATGTTAAATAGATACAAAGCCAAGGGTCGGGAAGCAACAGAGACTCAGTGTGTAAAATTACAGCACTTGCAAACTGAAAGATCAAAGAAAAAGTGCAGTTCTGCTGATGCTCTGCCAAGCTTATATTTCACTGCAAAATGCCAAAGAAGTATCTTATTTGGGTATTATATAATGCCAAAGCTATCATTGCAGTGGTAATGTTTGATGATAGAAATCTATTCCCTCTGCTAATCAAAAGCTCCTCTCACCACTTATTAAGCTGTATCCAGTTCTCTCCGACAAGATTAATATTTCATTATGTGATCTGTTAAACAATTGTCAAAAATCCCACCTTTCCAAAGGACCTTTTATATAACATTTATAAGAACTAAACGCTATGTTTATCCTTCTCCAGTGGTTTGTTTTTTTTTTTCATCAATAGTATGTTTTCATCACATGTTTTCATATTATTATAAAAGAATGTTGTTTGGGATGGGGGTTTATGATAGAATTTTTAGCAAGAAATTAAGGAAAAACTTACGGAAAATATTGACAACTTACATGATGAAGGCATCCCTAAGTCCTTCAAAGGCATGTGATGGGATTACTTTTACAGGGAGATGAGTGAAGGATCTGAAATAAAGAAGAGACGGAGGAAAGGATTGTAAGGCATGGGGTTTCCTTGTTTATAGATTGTACCATTAGGGTAGGGAGAAAACCAATAAAGCATAATGCCACTTCATTTTTCCTGCAGTTCTCTTTACCTCTGGGGCCTGATCCATTTGTCATTGATCTCAGTTAAATGGAATTCAAAGGATATTGGGTCAGTTCCTCAACAGCATAAATTTGAGACTAATCACCATCAAATCAATAATAATCATAACCTACTAAGGAAATTTATAGCCTGATGAAAATGGGCTGCTACGTTCACAGTCAAAGGAAGCAATAGGCTATTTAAGGTTAGATCCTCAGAAGTGGGTTTCATGTAAAGTTTTCTCTATAAAACAGTATCTTTGCATTTGCTGGACCATGTTCTCTGCCCAGCAGTATCTCTGTAATGTTGCAGCATGGCATCCTGAATTCTCTGGCAAAGCTCTGGCTGTGTACAACGTGCAGAAGAGCTCCAAATGAGGCCTGATACAGTGTATTTTTTAATTTTTTTAATAAATTGTGTCAGTGTGGTTAGTTAATTCAAAGCGAGTGAATACTTTTCTTTTTAATTTTTAGTTACTCTGACTAGGAAGTTAATAATGATGTGGGAGACAGATTTGCATTTTACCACCCTAGTCCACATCTGAAACACAGTACTTCTACCAGCCAATTTATCTAGCAATGACCACACTTTCCCTGATAATGGCCATAGGAAAATATTTAACGTATTTCAAGATGTTATCTCTGTGCAAACAGATAATTGTTCCATTTTGCATTATAATTACAAATATCTAGTCAGAGACATTTGTTTCCCATCCTTAAAAATCCCCCACAAAGCTTTTTGACTGAAATGTTTCCGTGCTATTCATATAATTTGCTTTTTTTGTTGTTCTTGTCATAATCCTTTATATGAAGACATATGTTTACGTTGATCACTGTTTATGTTAAATGTTTATAGTTTTATATATGTATGTATGTATTTTTTTTATATGTACATATATGTCATACCCACACATTATAATGGCAGGCTGTCACACTCACATATGTCTGAGGGTTACAAATCTAGATGCACTAATGAGCCTGGCACTCACTTCCCACCTATGTTCCAAACAGTCTGTATGATTTCAGGCAAATAATTTAGTTCCCTTGCACCTTGTCTTCTTGTCAGTAAACTGGGAATAACAATGCTTCCCTACCTAAAAGGAGTGTTGTAAGGATATATATGTTTTTCACACTATTGTGATTGGGTCTAGATTGATGCTGGCATGTTTTGTTGTGTGTGAGATTTGGTTAAATCAGAAATGAAACTGTCATGCAGCTTGAAGAAGGTATTTTTCCGTGAAGGGAGAGACAGGTAGAGATAACCTGCAGTACGCTTGACACTCTGAGCTGAAAGGAAAAGAACTTCAGGAAGAAGTAAAAAGTAGAAGCTGAGAAATTCCTGCTCTATAACCCTGGCAGCAGGAAGCTCTCATAACTGCTCCATCAGCTCAGGCTCCTTGGAAAACAAAGCATACCTTTTGTGAAACTGCTTGCAAATGTATTATCATTTAAAAAAGAAATAGAAATGTGACTGAAAGTGCAAAAAATAAAAGCAAGCCTTGGCTTTTAATTACATCAGCCCATGAGCCTCCTACCTCCCTGTGATGTGCTGGTGAGCAGTGTGCTGGTTGTAACAGTGCATGGCTCGGGAGTGACCTGCTTCCCCAGAGTGCCAGTCCCCCTCCCTGCCTGCAGAAAACCTCTGGCAACAGTGATATGAGCTTAGCCACCTCAGCCATGTGGTTTAATTTAAGTGGGACGACCCAGCCCTTTTAATATGTAATGTAGGTTAAACTGCATGATGGCACTTAATCCATTCCGTATTTCAATTTCACTGGTTTTCATTTTTTAATTCTTGTGATTTCACCTTGATAGCTGAAACTATCTGCATTGACATTACCTCATCCCATTAAGCATCTCACAAAACAGAGCAGTAAGAGCTCTTTAGAAAATATTCATGGGGCAGTCTATCCCAAGGAAGCAGTGGCATAAAATCACTCTTGTAAATTTTTTGCTTCTGGGATATAGCAGAGGCAACTTGATTCAACCTGACAACAATTTTTATCCGCTAAAAGATAAGCCTCTGCTCCTGTGCCACCACATAGGCTCAAGCTCCAAGAGAAGCTTTTGAGAGCCCTAGATGCCCCAAAAGCTCAGGACTATTTCCAGTCCTGTTGAGCAGGAATCAAAGCCCAAGCCCACTCACACCACTGGAGGAAATCTCTGTGTTACAAAACTGGCCTTTTGCAAAAAGTGTTTAGTTGAACTGACAATAAATAATAATAAAAATAATTAAAAAACCTCACAAGTCCAATAGCAATAGGTATGAGTGACTTATTGTAGCTGGGTTGGCTGCTATATTTTAGTGTCTCCATTTTATAGGATTACTTGTATTTTTAATGCTCGAAAGGTGAACGCATAGGGTAGACTTGTTGGCAAGCATTTTATTTTGTGGTGACCTTAGACTTAACTTGGGAGGATTGTGAACACTGATTGAAACCACAGCTGGAAATGCACTGTTTTCCTAGGATTTTCATCAGCTTCTGGGGGGCAGTGTAAAGGGTTGGCATTGATTTTTAAAGCCCTGTATATTGGGCATTACCTACCTGAAATGCGAACTATGATATTGAATATATCACACAACCACTCAAAGAGTACCTTCTATGAGGTGATGATGGGTGACACAATACCTCCTATGAAAGACACTTTGGCCCTGAAACTGAATTCTTTTGACAATCCCAAAGAGCCAAATATGCCCCCAGTGCAGACATGGTAGAACTGCTGAGTTCTTTAGGCTTTTGCTACAAGTTTTGAATTTGATGTCTCGTAATTTGGTGCCTAATCATGTGCCATTCACCCTACTGCAGAAGCTCTGCATAGAGGGGCACACACAGGTACAGGAAAGTGAACATCACTATGAAAGGAAGTTTTTGAAGGGGCAAAAAGGTCTTAGGTATCCAATGCCCATTGCTGTAGAGCTGGAGTTGGGTGCCTTTCCACCTAAACTTTGCTTAAAAACCCAAAAGTACATATGAGATTTCAAAAGAAGGAAAATCTTATTTTGTTTCAAAATGTAATGGTGTATTAAAGATTATTTTTCTGCTGAGACTAAGAAGACGCATAGCAGCTATAGCCAAAATGGCATACAAAGGTGTCTGAATAATGGAAGTTCTATAGTGTTTGTGTAATGTCCAAATTAAAAACAGGAGCTTGAGAAAAGTAGGGTCAATTCAGAACTGTATAAAACAAATAATTCTGCAACCTGACAGAATTCTAATAATTTTGAAAGCCCTTTACAGCAATAATATGACATGGCAAGAAAAACCTGGGTAAAGAAAAATAGCTGAAATTTCCCTACAGGACATATACTTGGAATATAACAAATTATCAGAAGTACACTTGGAAGCACAGCTCATTACAGCACCAGGGCTTGAATTGCTCAGATGTAACTGGAGTTACATACTGGAGTTTATTTTCTTTACTGACCATACCTTTAAGAAGGACTTTTCTAAGGCCTGGTTTCTGTGTTACAGTTGCACCAGTGAAAGAACATGGGCACCCCAAGAACTGTGCTGGGAACAACCTGCAATAGCATTTTTTTCCAAAATTACTAGTGCACTTGCAAGCACCAAAGTGCACCCAGGGACATGTGACTATAAGGGGACAAAATCAACGTTCTCTTGTTTTGTCTCTCATACACAGAGCTGTGCAAGGGGAGAAGAGAGCTAGAAAGATTGGTAAAGTATAGAAAGAGAGGGAGTCAGTACTAACAAAGCTCAAAAAGCTGTATGAATAAGAGAGAGGGGAAGACAACAGCTAAATGGACACTAGCATGAAAATCAAAGGAAGAGATGAAAGGAAAGTAAAAGAGGTTGAACAAGAACTAAAAAAAAGAGCAAGAATACATGTACACCTGTAGGGTTAGTGACTACATTCACCTTTACAGCTTTGTAATTGCATGATGAACATAAGCTTTCTGTTAAAAAAAAAACCCAAATACAAAGAAATGGATATTTAATAATATAGTTTCAGGTTCAATATAAATCAGGTTAGATGTCACTTGGAAGTAGAAGGAGCTGGGTATGTCCATGAATGCAGACTGAAAGACGGTGATTTTTTTTTACCAAGTGTAAATATTTTCTTTGTAGGAGTATTGAGCAGAATTCTGGTTGAACTGTTTTCTGACTATAAAGTTGTTTTCTACAGCCAGCCTAATAGCTGGAATTTGTGTACAATCATCACGATTAAACGTGATTTTAAAGGTTGAAAGGAAAAAATTCTTCTCTTCTTTTTTATCCATTCCCTAGCCCTGTGGCTCTCGGTGAAACATAACTGGCAGCAGCCATAAACCCATTATCTGTCTTAACCTGATCACTGAGGTTGAGATGTGGTTTCTTCTTGGGGTGGCAGATGGAAAAAGGAGAAATAAAAGAGTAAACCAAAAAGGAAAATAAAATCATGTAAGTTTAGAGATTTTGATAACCTCTCTGGGCTGTGACCTGCATTGCCCTAATAAACATGTGAAATCCCTGCAAAAACTATCCTCCCTATTTGTTTCTGCTGCTGCAGGCAGTGGATTTGATCGATCCACTGCTGACTCTGCATGTGGTACAAATACTGGTGAAGAAAAGTGCTTGTTGTAATAACTATGGAAAGTGTATCCAGCTTCTACTAGGGGCTCTGCTTTCTCTGACACTAAGGTAACACAGGGAAATACAAATACAGGAAAACAAACTCAGGACAGAGATTTTTCTAAAATCTCTGACTTTGGAGGAATGGTTCACATGGCTCTGGATTAACACAATTTAGCTTTTCTTCCTCCTATCAACTCTTGAGCTAGGGAGAAAGGAAAGAGGAGATCAGGGCTAGTATCATCCCTGGGGAATTTCAAGAGCACGTTAAATTTACAAACAAATCAGATGAAAATGGAAAACACAGGCTTTGTTACCAAAAGGGGCACAATAAGAAAACTGCAGCTCAGTTAATCCACAGATAACCAATGGATCCTAGAAATGGCAACTGTCCTATCTGCTGCTCCTCTAATCCCATATTTTGACGCCATGATTGTTTAGATCAGTGCTGTAATTGAACCCATAAACAACAAAACAACACTTGAATACCTACAATTATTTGGTGTGGTCTATTAGACCATGAGCTTGGAGTATGGTGTGGGAGCAGGGAAAGGGAATGCCCGTGATTCCTTGTTGCTATAATGTAATACTAATTCCCAGAGAAGAATTAGGTAGAAAGATATGATGGACCACTCTGCAGGGATCAAAATAGCTGTCAAGACTCAGAGCAGCTTTTTAACTAACAGAGAGGGAAAAGAAATTAGTCAATAACTTGTCACTGAGCTGGACCTCAAAAAGAGGCAACGAGCACAGTGAGGAGGATTTTCATGCTTCAGTATAGGCAGGACAATTAATTGCACAAACTTTGGGAGAAGAGGTTGCAAGAAGTCCAACAGATTTGTGAAAGAAAAAACAAACCCCAGAACTGATGGAAGGTTTAAGACCTCTCAACCTTTTAATCAGATTTCTTAAAAGATAACCACGCCACTACAAAGCGCTGATTTTGAAATAGGAAAGGCAGCTTATGCCTCCTGCCACAGCGGGAGAACACAGAAAGCCCTGATACCCGCACCCCTTCCCTCTGTCACTGAGGGCAGTGGAGAGCGGGACATTTTGCCCACCGGGAAGAGGTCCCGAGAGGACGTGCGTCTCCTTCCTAAGGGGGGGGGGAACCCAAACTCCGCGTCTGGGTTTCGTTTGAAAGTTTGACAGTTTGAAAACTTCAGTCCCAAGCTCCCCACCTCCGCGGGGTGAGGGATGCTCCAAGCATCCCGCACGCCCGGCGGGAAAGGCACCGCTGTCCCTCCCGGTCCCCCCGCGGGTCCCGCGGTACTTACGCGCGGGCGGGCGCGGGCAGCGCCCCCTGCGGCGGGGTTGGGCAGCGCAGCGCGCCCTGGCTGCAGGCGCAGCGGGACGGGCAGAGCCCGCCCGCCGCGGGCAGCGGGAGCAGCGCCAGCGGGAGCACCGGGAGCAGCAGCAGCAGCAGCGGCGGCGGCGGCAGCAGCGCGGGCACCATGGCCGGCTGCCGCTCCTCTCTCGCCTCTGCCCGCCCGCAGCCCGCGGGACGCGCCCGCCGCCCCCGCCCTTCTCCCGCCCCCCGCCCCGGGGCGGGATCGCTGCCCTCCACCCTCCCTCCACCCCGGCCCCCAGGGCTGCCCGGGGAGCATCCTGCGGTGGCGTGTGCTTGCCGGTGAAGTTGGCAGCGAAGCCTACAGGTGGCCGGCAGAAGGTTTCCTCGGATTTTCAGAAGTTCTGTTTCCCGTTCCTACAGGAATGCTCCTCAACGCTCCCTATTCCTAGTGTGAAAGCTGGTGGTGTGGAGCTGTGGGCCCTGGAAACACTCATTCGTCTGGCTGTTAACTGCTTTGAGAGTTTGTGTCTGGGGGAATATGTGTTCCAGCTCCCTTAACGGGGGTAAATGCTTATTGTGCAGATATAGCAGCCTCATTAGAGGATGGAAATTGCTGGGATACAAATGTCCATGTCGAACGCTCTCTTAAGGTTCCGTGCACTGTCACTGTATTGCTGATGAAGGATTGTAATTTGCCTACTGAATGATGAGACAGGCATTTCAGAGTGTGTAACTTGTTACTTTATGATCAATTATACCCTTTGTGTGAAAGCAGTAATCATATTCTAAAGACTATTTATCTTCACAAAGGTCCATTCATTTTGTAAGGGACTGTTTTCATGTAACTATAATTATTGCTGTTGTTGTTGTTATTATTGTTTATTACTACAACTATAGCTTCTAGAAGCCATGGTTAGAAATACAGACCTTTTTTATGGTGAGTGATGGAGCAAGCCACCAAAAAAGATAATTGCGCTCCAGAATAGGCTTTGTAAAACAAGTATAAAGGTATGGGTATATCATCAAAAGCTATCCCTTTCTTCAAGTGTACCCAGGAAAAAATCAGAGTTGAGGGAATGGCACAACAAAACATGGGATTTGCTTGACACAATACTTCCAGCTGTTGCTTTAAAATCATGGTATCAAATAATATAGCCTTATACACCTTTCGTTCATTAGGAATAAGATGTCAGACAGGATTGAGGCATGAGACGTGTGTGACCCAGGGGCATCCCAGTATTCTCAGCAAGTACTGAGTGCTGGAGAGAGTTATCTGGTGTTAAGCAACTCCTCTGGACTGGCCTCAATAGCGTGACCTGTGTCCATCTGGATCAGGAACTGGAACTGAATCTTGCACAGGAGGGTAGGGTGGCAAAGCCCTGCTTTGTTGTCCCTTTCATGAGCCCTACCATCCACCCAACCTTCTTCCTTCAGCATCATCTGCTCCACTTTAACTGATAGTGATGTGGGCTTTTATTCTGACCTCGCAATGGTTATGAGGTGTGCTCCGTCACTTTATTCCGCTATGCTTGGGATACCCTTTTATCCACCAGTATATCACTGTTAATCTGATGGACGGTCTAATTCCAGCTAGCATGTGACTTTATATTGATCTGTTCTCCTCCTCTCCACCTCCTCATCACCTTTCAAATCAAGGAAAGTGATGGGGTTGTGAAACTGAGGGACCAACTGAACCATGTCAGCCGATAAATGTGTGATAACATCGTGCCCTTGTGAGGACCTGCGATTTCCTAGAAATCTGTCCATACGGTACTGCTGACCCTTTTCCGACACTCACTTACTGTTGAGCAGTAACAGGTTTCTGGGATCCTGCAACTTGGTTTCCTACAGGAGGAGCAATCAGTGAGGAAAAGTCTGGTTATATTTTTGCATTATTTCCATGTGCTTGTATACATTGATTTGGGAAGGAAACAGTCAGAGGGCAAGCAGGAAAGTCCCTTCTCCAGAATTCTTTTGCCAAGTCGCTAGTTCCCAAGGAGCAACTTGGTTTCTGAATTGTCTGCATGTGTACTTGATGTCAAGAAGCAAACTCCCTGCTGCCAGATAGCTTGTCTGTCCACAAGGTTGCCTATACTCCCAAAATCAGGCAAAACGGTGCATTGTCAAAAAAAAAAAAGAAAAAGAAAAAGAAAAAGAAAATTTCTTTGACAAGACATCTTGGAAGAGCATGGGGAGCAGCACTGCTGAGTGACACCTGCTGTCACTCTTTTCCTGGCAGGTGTCATGGGTTGCCCACATTATCTGCAACATTTGTGGGTTTGCAGGATTTCACTGATGCTCAGATGCCTTTGAGGATATTTTTAACAAGGGTGTTAGAGCAGTGCGTGGTGTTTGAGGACGTGACTACTTTTCTCAGCACAGTCCGTGCCAGGAGCACAGGAGTGGTGGCACTGCTCTGCCTGTGTCATGTTTGGGAGACATGGTGCTGTGAACAGCCCCTGTGGCCTTTGGGGCCATCATAACAGGTTGTGATGGTGAATTGTAGGGACAGAGTGAACTAGCTAAGATCTAGCCATTTTGGGTAAAGGGGGTTTTCTAGGCAGTGGTGGTTGCAGGGCATCATTCAGCCTGCCCTGTGTGCTGCAGTCGTATGAGAGCCGGCTAGCTCAAGCTTTTTTGGGTACAAGCTGCAGTCTAGTCTACACAGCACAGGCATTTATCTTTCCTCCCCTGAATGACTTTTGCCTTGAGCATTTTGACCTCTAAGAAACGTGCCAGTAGCTGTGAGGTGTTTTGTGACTTAAGACTCCCTGAGGGCTGAATTTGTGTGGATATAAAGACATATCAGATCTCTGAGCCTCCCCTTCCCTCTTTCAGCAAGTTTGGCACAGCATCGCAATTGGCCATGAAATTATAAATCAGTTTGTTATTTACGCATTTTTATGCTCATGTGTGTACAGAGTATATATATCTTGTGATCGAGTGCAAAAGCCATTTAATGATCTGTAACAATCATACACCCTTAATTGCATTCAGCCCATTGATTTGTATTCAGCCCATTAATTCATCTAAGGTCACGGGGAATCTTGTACACATAGGGAGAAGAAAATTTAACAACCTTCCTCTCCTGCCGAGTGTCCCTATCTCTAAACCCCGTGCCCCCTTAAATTTAGAAATGTTAGCCATATATAAAAAAATGTTTTGATGCCCTATCATCAAATTAGAATTATAAGCAAAAAAACCTGTATTTCTGATGGAAACACACAATTATTAGTCATGCTGTCTTGCACATCTGGTCCTGAGTTAATATCTATCCAAACTGAAGCAGTAATTATCCATAAGTAGAGGCATATAAACACATGGTGTTTAACCTAAATTAACAGATTCAGGAGTAACTGCAGCTCATACATGGAGGAACCTTATATGGCTTTGTAACTGCACATACAAAGAGTCTTATACCTACATTCATACCTCGCTATATAATCATGATGAATGGCAACACATATATTTAACACTTCGGGGAACCATCTCTGCCCTGTCAGTACTTAAGCAGGAGCTTAACTTTGATGGGTTAAAGTTTCACTGAAGTCACAGGGAATCAAAGATATGCCTGATGTTACTCTTCTGCTCAAGTGCTGGCAGAGGCAGGGATTACTTTACACGTGTTGGAGTGCTTTCCTGAATCCTTGCCTCAAGGCCGCTGTGCAGAAGTGTACGTGAGCCCTTCTGCACACAGAAATGGCAGGAGTGATAACAGCTGCCGGGGCTGCAGCTGTGGGTTGTAGGTTTGCTCTGCACAGGCGAAAAATGCAAACAGGAAAACCCCGCAGTCCTTACTCTGTTGGATCTTCCACTGATCTGAAATGTGGGGTTGATGGAGCAAGGACTGAGAGATCTGGCTTGGAGGAGCTGGTACAAGGTTTCTCATTCAGGGCTGCAACCTGGTGACCTGCTTTCCTTTAGGATAACTCAGAACCTGCAGTCATTGTAGTCCCAGTTTAGGCCAGTTCTAATTTACTATCTTTCCTTCTCTTTCCCCATTTATTAACCTTAACATGCCTTTTTACAGTTCCTCAGAGAAGCAGTGCCAGTGGAATACTCATGTGTAGAAAAAAATTGCTTTTGAGATACAGAACACAGCTAATTACGGTGCTACAATTAGCTGAATGCCCTTAACAGAGTCCAAGGGGGGAAATCATGCTGAGGCATCTGCTGTAACATATGCTTTTCTAGTTTCCAGAAGATAACAGTGGGCATGTACACTGCCATGGATTGTGCTTTCTGCCTGAAGAGCAGAGCAGCCCGCAGATGCTCCAGGATTTCTTCCACCCGAACTCCGTAAGAAATGTCTGATGCTGCATACATCTGTCATGAGGAATTATGCTTTTTTTTGGCTTCAGACTCCTTCATGCAGACAGACTTACAATGATGCACTGGAAATTCAGATCCCATCGTTCCCGAGTGCACACTTCATCCTAAGGGTAGGTGTCATACCAAGGGCAGACCAGAAGTGTCAGGCAGTGTGGCATCACAGGAGTTTGTGCTCAGCTCTGAGGTGTTTCTCATTGTTCACTGAATTACCACATAAACCAGATGAACTGCTGCTTTCTGAGTGAGGTTTTTTTTCACTGTGGTATTGGAAAGATGAAGTGCTTTTCTGTGTACTGTTTAGTGAACTAAATCTAAAGTGGCTCATTATTTTCTATCCTATAAATTAACTTAGCCTTGTCCAAAACATCCCAGAATAGTTGATATAGCCCTGCTAGTATACTGTTCAACATGCTGAGCTCTGTTAATTACAGCTGAATTAGAGATTGATCCACCTTAGTCAAGTACTGCTTCAGATTTACCACAAACCTTCAGCTCCTTTCCATTGCTTTATTTTTTTATCATCACATTTTTAACATTTCACTGTCTTTTGCCTTAACCAATCCCAGAACTCCAAAAAGAAATGCATTTGTAAAGACACTCTTAAAAATATGTCACTATAGTTGCAAAGCAGCAAGTAGTAAGTAACTTTGGACCACATCCATCCTCCTGTGTACTGATTCATAGGAGAGTTTGTTTAAGGAAAGTGTGTCTCTGTTATTTAGCCAATTACTTAATGATCAATTCTTCCTTCCCGGTTCATCTGGCAGCCTTACACTATGATCTGTGGCAGGTGCTGACAAAAAAAAAATAATTAAATTTTTGGGAAGGGCTTTGGCCAGGTCATATAAACCTGTGATTTACCTCCTGCAAGGCCTGAAGAAAGGCCGCTGAGAGGGAAGGAAGCCTGTGGCTCCTCCATAAGCAGTTGGAAAAGACTCTGGCTCTGGTCGGGTCTCTGTACATTTCTAACTGTGCCCCAGCACTTTACTGTGTGTGCTTTCAATGAAGTGCTAGAGCTGTTAGTTCTTCATGAATGTGATGTCATATGGTTACTGCTCGTGCCTTTATGAATTAGAGGACTGTGACCATCTTGTGAGCATTTACATCCTTATGTGGGGGCTGTGAGTGCAATGGGGAGTTAACCCTGGGGTCTCAGCCATGGCACCAGTGCTGCAGTGGAGGGCAAGTTAGGGGAGCCAAGGGAGTGAGATTTTTCTCACTTGGGCCATAGTACTAGTTCACTGACTGATCCACCAGTTAAGTCTTATTTGTAACTCTGTGTGAGCGCACACTTGCAGGTGTGAAGTGAGGCTAGTGGGGCACCTCGTTTGCAGGAATGTCTGAGTGCCTGAAAGGGGCACAGAACTGAAAAGGCAGGCTGTGAATTTATACATGTAAAGTTACACAGCAAAGCCTAAAGGCTGGGTAAGCTTTGAAGTAGGATGAGTTGTAAGCTTTATTCACTAGATGACAAAACCCCTGGTCTTTGATCCAGTAATCCGTATGTCAGTTGGATGATAAATCCAATAATTAAGTGGAGTGTAGTTTTTCTCTCCCCCTTCCGAAGACTTTCTTTCACATTCTTATTTATTTTTTGTCTGTTATCTCAAAATGTCAAAAGAGGGTGGTACAGCCATTTGCAATCAGGTCTGAGCCATTCACAATGAGGTCTGAGCCTGATTCCACTGTCATTTTTAGTATGTATTACGCACTGATTTAAAGACTATTTTAAAATAAATTAAAGCCATCATGAGAAATGCAGGAAGCCCTGCATTTCTGAATTGTGTTTGATGCTTACCTCATTGAATTCAGGAAGAAGGGATTATTAAAGACATAAAAGCTGTCTCTGTATCAAGAGCTTAAAAACACTCGAAGGGAAACAAAATCTGTTGTGCTTGTCTGCTGTAATTTAAGAGCTAAATTCTGCTCACGTTTATAATGGCATAAATTTGAATTTGATTGAACTGTGGATTAACATTGCTGCAAATGAGACCAAAATGTGACTTCTGAGGTTCATAAGGTAAGAAGCAGTTTTGCACCCAATCTTGTTAATTTTTTCTATGTGTATGCTCTTACCAACTCTGTGCTGTGGCATGTCACCCTGGACAAAAATACCCGTGGCACATTTGATCTCTTTTTAGTGGTCCTAGTCAGAATGGGTGTGCTTTATTCTAACAGTAGTTGTGGCCAGATTAGTAAAATTCCACTGAGTTTCTACCCTTTGCCATTTCCATGATATTTGGATACTGCATGAGAAAAAAATGGCATGCTGCCTAGATCCTGAGATTTTTGGTTCAAGTATTTCATGGACTTTTGGGTTCAAAAGGGCTGCAATTACGCTGAGCTTCACTTGCTACATAATGCAGGCCAGCCTGTGTGATTCTGACAATGCAGAGATGGATAGGGGAGAGTCTAAAAGACTGACTGTAGTAATTTCAATAATTAAATATTGGCTTAATAGTTAATACAAGTTCATTACATAAAAATAATAGCTCACAATCTGTTGATAAAAAATCATAACTGCCCATACTATATTGATTTAGAAGATACTAATTTTTTAGTAAATATTATGAAGTGGTTTGGAAAGTAGTTAATATTTGTTTTTTCTGAGGGTTCATTAAAGTAGATGTTCTTGAATTAGACAAATATATGTCGTTTTAGAAGGGGAAATTATTCCAAGTCTTACTGTTCATTTCAAAAAGAAATAGTGCTAGCCATCTTCAACATGTTCACTTTCTTACCTCTTCCACTGACACCCAATAGGGTTACATTATTTCAAGGCCAATATTTCCAAGGGTGATCCTCTCCAAGGGTGCAGGACGTTGTGTAATTGACCATCAGCCAGAAAATGCATTAATAATGATAAAGCATGGGAGAATGATTTCTGCTTGCCCTCATACGACTTACAAAGTATACAGCTTTTCTTTTTTTTTCCCAAGTCAATGTCAAATTAATGGAGTTAGTCAGCTGTTTAGGTAATGAGCTAGAGCACATGTTGTGTTTTTGGAGGAGATGTGTGTGTTGTATTGTGAGGCCAAAATCCAGAAAGGGGAAAGTTTTCAACCATCTTGACAAGCAGATTATCTCCCTGAATATACAGTGCCTAGTAGCCTTAAAGAAAGACCATTTTGTAAAACCTTTTAATGATTGCTGGCAGAAATACAAGAGAAATGAAAGACATGTATGAACTGAGATCGGAACCAAGTTCTAAATGACAAGCACTTTTGGTTTATTTGTGATTAACCTCATATGTCTCTTTTTCCTTTTTCCTTTTTTCTCTTTCAGTAGTGCTTTTCTGCTGTGTGTAAGGAGTTACTGTAATGCTTGGGAACAGGAGGAGACTGAACCCAATTCTTCACGTCTTACCTGGGCTCAGCTGTGACGTGTGTTTGCAAAAGTCAATAATATCACCTGAGATTGAGGAACAGGGGCTGACACAAAAATTTGCTGCCTAGCTTTACCTATCGAACCACTGCAGCAGCAGCACCTGTCTCCAAAGTTTGGCCTGTAAGCTTCTTGTAAAGCTCATGGAAGGAATTAGACACCTCCAAAAAAGTGATCCCAAATCATGCAAATTGTATAAAGAGCCACCCAGAGTAAGCCAGGGAGCTCTGAGCAGAGGCATGAATATGAAGCCCAGTTCCCATTAGAGCTGTGTTCCTGGAGGCAAACAGCTGCATCTGTTCAGAATCCAGAATTGCAAATCCCATACCTATCACTTGGGAGGAGGAAACTCTTGAAAACTCATTCTTGTCTTTTGAAGAGCTTCCACAAGGGGAAAAAATGCTGCCTCCTGTAAGGGAAATGGGAGCATGAGTTTTGTGCCTTCCCTATTCTAAGGGGATTTTGGATTTGTGCCTTCCACCTTCCAGATGAGTGGTGCAGCTCTTGGTTGGGGCTTGAGCACCTCTAAACTGCTGCCTTGCAAAAAGGAGGGTAAGAGGTAATTTTTCTTGTGTTCTTTAGTTTGCTATGACTTTTACCTGCTCTTATTTTTTCTTTATGATTTCTAATTCAGATTAGCTGAGAGGTCTTTGCTGGTGTGGCATTATTGCCTTTCTCTGTATGTATTACTATTGCTAACGTCCTCCTGAGATGTGCATTCCACTGGAACACTTTTCTACATTTTTTTTTTGTGTGTGTGTGTCCATGAAATTCCAGGTATTTATTGATTTTCCACTTAAATCCCTGTACTCTGTTCTCCAGCTGATTTCACTGTTTCCTTTAGTTTCTCAGCTTGCCTTCTTGAAATTCAGGGCTTTTGGTATTGACTTTTTTTCCTTCCTCTGGGTTAGCACCAAATGAGAGCTTGATCACTTGCTCCAGATCTATGTTCAGTAAATCACCCTCACATAATTTCCTTCCCTAATTAGCAGGGAGGTAGTGTGCTGGGTAGATGCTCTGTGTGTGTCCAAAGGGGTTTCAATTCTCAACTTTGTGGAAGGCAATGGCAAAACTTTCCTGGTACTGGCTTTCTGTAGCTGTAGAGTAATGGTAATGGTTACTTAATTAGCTCTTCGCTGGCATGGGTAATATTCCCAAAATATTTGTGTTTACTAGATATCTGTTAGAAAGCTGGGGCAAACTCCTTGATGCTGATATTTGAAGGGGGTGATGGGAATGCGAGCCTCGACACACCCTTGAGGGCTGTGGGAGATAACACCTCTAACACCCAACTTCCAGGCACAGCAGGTGCCACAGGGTCATAAGGCACTTGACTAGTTGTTTTCTTACCAGGCTACACTGTTACTAGTTCTTCCACTGAGTTTAGCAGACTGTGGATGAAAGAAAGTTTTTTTTAGGGTCATCAGGGCCAGAGTCTTCTTTAAATACCAGCCAAAATAGGATAAAGGCAAGTTCTTTATCCTCTCATCACCAAAGGCCAATGAAGTGAGGAAGGGCCATAGTTTACATCTTGGTGCAGCACTTCTGATTATTTATTTATTTGGTTGGTTTTGGAATCACTGTGTACTTTTATATGTTAATTTAGGAAGTCCTGCTGCCCTTCTTGAGCTCCCCTCTCCCATGAAAACCCAGAGTGGACTTTGGCTGGAGTACGGAATGGGGGAAAACCCGGACTGTATTTGACTGGAGTACAGAATGGGAGAAAAACCAGACTGGATTTTTCCAGAGTACAGAATGGGTGAAAACCAGGACTAGATTTCCAAAAAAAAACCAAACCACCAAAACTAAAAAAAAAATGAAGGGTTGGACTTGATGATGTCAGAGGTCCTTTCCAACCTGGCTGATTCTATGATTTCATGATTCTATGTAAAACCTCTCAGCTGTGCATTCCCTGATGAGCTCCAGATCCTCTCCCTTGACCTCCTCCGAATTGTTAGAAATTACTGTTCCCTCCAAAGGCAATACTTGCATTTGTGCCAGCAAAGCTTGCCTTGGCACACCTCAGCTCACTCCAGTCCCATTGCCCCTACCCTGGCCCTGCCAGCCCAAGGTGCCCAGAGTAGCAGGTCTCTGAGGCTGCTGGGGCTCTTCCAGTACATTCACTGCCTGGCTGGTTGCCAGCAGGTGCTGCTACCCCACACTCTGGCATGCAGATGTGGGTTTTCCTCCCTACTTCCAGCCCCCACACAGCATCCTTTCTTACTCCTTTCTGTGCTGGTGGTTTCCCCCACTCACCTACCTTACTCTACCTTCACATGCCAGCCCAAAAAACCGAAGGCCTCACCAGCTGTAGGTCTGATGCTGTCCTGCTGTGCCTCTTGCTGGCTCACCTATGCACAGATGAACCATGTGTTAGTGTGAAGGGGAACTGGAAAGGGCTCTGGCTTAGGCAGCCAGCAGTTGCTGCATGCCCAGATCACACAGCAAACACCCTTTGGCTCAGTTCTCCTGCCTCCACCTTGTTCCTTTTGGCTCAGAATAAATGTGGGACTGTACACATGGACGCATGGCTGCCACAGGAGAGTGTTTTCCAGATAAAATGAAGCATGGTAGGATTAATATCAGAATGACTTTTCATGGAGCTTCCCCTAACCTCCCTTTTTCTCATTTTTCTCAGGTGTGCTGTGTCCCTTTCCCAAGGGCAGGCTGGCTGCAGGATCCTAATCTTTCATTGCTGTCCTGAGGGCAGTCCTTGGTGTAGCTGCTGAGTATGGGGCTGGGTGATATCAGTGTGGGATGTCAGTTGCTTTAAGCCTCTGCTTTTCCTTCTTTTTGTTAAACAGGGACAGGGTGCACTGCTCGTGAGTTATCATGTAATTGCTGCAGCTCCACAGATGAAATTTGTTCAGCACATCTCTTTTTTGTGAAAAATATAGAGGTCAAGATAGTCCCTTTTAACACCTTTCCTCATTACTTTTTGAGTTGCATGTTGTTTAGATAAGTGACTGAGAAAATGAATAAAAAAAAAGAATAGTCACTTAAAAAAATGTTTTGTTGCTTTGTTCTTTACTAAATAAATAAATAATTGATCAATTGACCAAATCCTAAAAGAAGGAGAAAGCATTCAATACTCCTTATGTATCCATGACAACTTTTCACAGATTTGCATTCTGCTGAAGTAAGTAAGGGGCTCAGAATGAAAATAAAAGCAAATATTTTAGTTTGTGATGGATAAAAACTAAAGGAGAAGAGTGAATATAATTCTATACTGTTTAAATTTATGTGTATTTGTGAAGAGTTAAGTCCTATAACAACAAGAAATGATTGCCTTTTTCCATTCGTCCCCGATGTCTGGGCTGTCTTTCAGTTATTGAAATTGCATGGATGTGAGCAATCTCATGAGAAACAAGTTGAACACTAATAGGACTGAAGTATTAATCCCATCGAGTCTGAGGAGAAGAACGTTGTAGGTACAGCTATTTGTGGGTTTGTGGATCCATGGAGTAATAGCTCCTGACTTGCAAAGATCTGCTAAAGAAGTAATTACTTGCCACGTGAGATGGGTGTATCTCTCATAATTAATCTTTCATCCTTCCAGATGGAACAGTCAAATCCAAATTTTATAACCAGGTCCATTTGTCTAAGTTCAGTTACTCCAAGGTCACATAGCTGTGACAGGGTGGTATTTGCCCCAGAGTGTAGACATATATCATCTTTAGATGTGATTTTACTTCTATATAATAACTGATTCAATTTAGATATGCAAAAGAAACCTGTTTGAATTATGGGTGGTCCAGGAAACTTCCTTTTGAGCAGTCAAATTTTTGAGAGAGCACTAGTTTAATCAAGAGGCTTGGTGCCAACCCAAATCTAACCATATTGTCCTCATGCCAAAGTCAAGGCAGATGGCTTGTGTGAAATGGCTTTCAAGAATGGAAAAGAACAGCAGGAAATTTTCTCTGGTTTGGAAAGGCACAGTTTTTATTCAGAAATGGGATTCCAGAAGAGAAACATGAGCTGCTTTGGGAGAGGAAGATAGGTTTGAGGCTCTCCTGTCCACTCTGCCTAATGCCTTGGGATGTCACGGGAGAGCTGCACCTCAACACAGGGAATTCAAATGTGGTATTATTTCACTTGTTCCACATACCAAAGATGCAAAGGGAAGACTCCTCTGTCATCTCTCAAATTCAGATGGGGTGGATCTAACCTGATCCATTTCCCAAAGGACCATTTCATGGAAGAGCATCATTAGTGTAGAGGACAGGTCATTGTACATGGCAGTACAGGCAAAATTCTGGGATGACTGAAGGTTGTAAATCCTCATGCACTCAGTCATGGTCTGACTGTGGTGATGACTGTTGAGAGGCATAGTTCATTCTCACTGAAATCAAAAGCACTGCATAGGCCAAGACATACCTGAAATGGAGAAATCTTTGAAGTCCTGTAACAGTTTTAGTCCATCAAATGAAAATTAGGTATAAGTTCGATACTTAATTTCCCCTTTTCTTTGCTCTTTAACACTGAAGCTGTACACAAATGTACATACTCTGTGCTTGGAGCCAAGTCTTTAGATATGTTTAACTTTTCAAAGAGTGAGAAATGCACAGAGCAGAAATGTGAAGACATAATGTAAAATGCAAATAACTAACTTCTAATAACCTGCACCATTTGCTGTCTCTGCATTGTATTTGTGATCCTGTTGTCATTCAAATTGACACTCACAAGACTGACAGTAAGGATTCCATTTCCACGGCTCTAACATCAAGGTGTTCCTGAAAACAGAACTTCCAAGTGTGGATCTACTGTTTCCACAATGCTACTGGGATAAATCCAACATCATCAATACCTAAATAGATGAGAAAACAGTAGCAAACTTTTACATAGTGCTTTTACATTCAGTACTTCTCGTACTTTCCAGTACTTTAAACATCCCTCTTCATAGGATGGTGTTACTGAAAATTAAGAGCTGAGGCATGTAGAAGGCAAGCCATTCATCAATGGCACCTGGGGAGTTCAAGTTATATTTTAATTGCTGATCCTTCCTTCTTTTACAGAGGTAAACAGTGACTTCTTTGTGAGCTGGTACTCTGGGTACTCAGCTCTCAACCTGCAGGCCCAGATATGATGCAACAAGGAGCACATCCACTGCTGAAATTGTTGCAGTTCATTCAAGTCTCCAGAGTAGTCCATTGATTCATCTGGTTCTCAAGTACTCAACTTTCCAGTTTGCTTTTTGGATTAAGAACCTGGTGTTTAGATAATCTCTAATAATTTCCTGCCCAGTAGGCCAGGTGCTTAATTGTCTACTCAATGACATTGATATCGGTGTTTCTGCACAAGCAAAACATCCACTGATGCAAAGGAAACATGCCCAAATAAGTTTAAAGGATCAGCTAACTGATTGTTTATCCACAGTACTAATTTCTTAGGAACTGTCCTCTGTCGGTACATCTGCACATTCTGTAAGAACTAATTCTGCACCTCAGCATCCTCAGCTCTCTTAAGTGAGTTTGCTTCACGCTTTCCTACTTCAGAGTTAAAACACAAATGTGATCACTCTCCTATGCTCTGGTGTCATGTTACTAAGACATGCAGTAAGAAAAACCCTATAGAGTGATCTCGTGAGACAACATATATGATGTATATAAATTTAAATGCACTTAAATCCATTCTATTTTCTGCTAAAGGGGAAGTGATTTTTTGTGTCTCCTTGACTTACTTGATTTTTTTTTTTTTTCCTTCAGATCCTGTCATAATAGAAAAGTTGGAAGGCATAAGTTTAACACGTTTGTCTTTTTAGATTTTTTTTTTTTTGTTTTACATAGAGACCCCACAGTGTAACATGCCTTAATTAATGGAAAGCAGGAACGGATTGCATAAACTCCCAATGAATATTGTCTTAGCAAATTAAATCTGATTTAATGCTTTAAGCCAAAAACATATTTGCATAGCTAATGAAACTGATTAACTTGGAATTAATTTGCAATGTTTAGTCATAAAGCTTAAAACTAAAGTGATGTTAGTAATGTGTTGATTATTATTAGTACTCAAGATAATCAGACTTGCTGGATGATTAAATGTAAACACATAGTAAAAAAATTGGTTCAGGTTAATAAACAATTTCAAATGGGAAAATGCCCCATGATGATGAAGTGGAACTGAGGAGTGTTAATTGTACAAGCAGAAGTTAAGAAAACACGAGTTCCCTCTTGTCTACTGGAAGCAGGTGAAAAGCTACTTCTTTTTAGCTTCCCTTTGATTTGATAATGATTTCTTTGTGATCTGTGTTACAATTGTGCCTGGGAACAGTCAGTATAGGCCATGGACCCGACGTACCCAAGTGCTGTACAAACAGATCTTGGTGAGTTCATGGAAGCATGGACGGGAAGGACTGGGTGGAGGAGGTGGTTTGTGGGTCAGTGCCTGTGTGCACAGACAGCAGGGACGTTGGTTCACCAACAACTTCATTGTAACTGTGACATATTTTTGCTTAGTTCTGCAGGCATTATAGTGAAGTTTTGGGATAGGCTTGCAATGAGTACCATGTAATGGCTTTCAGGGATCTAAAGGAAACAGCACTTTAAGATAAGGTGTCTGTTGGAGAAAAAATGGAAGTGTGTGCTTAAAAATGAAGTGGTTGTGGTGCTAAGAGATGATACCACTGATTTGTAAGGATGTAGAGTTTGCTAGTCACTAACTTAAAGAGGTAGTATGTAAATAACCTCAGTGTAAGAAGGAAAGGACATGGAAAGCAAAGAGGAGCAGTTAGAACTTGGTAGGTTATAGAATCACAGGATCATAGAATCATCAAGGTTTGAAGAGACCTTTAAGGTCATTCAGTCCCACCATCCACCCGGCATTACTACTGTAAACCCCTATACCACTATATCACACAGCGCCAGATCCGGACACCTCCTGAATACCTCCAGGGGTGGTGACTCCACACACCCTGGGCAACCTATTCCAATGGTTGCCCACCCTAACAGTGAAAAAAATTTTTTTTCTAATATCTAATCTGAATCTCCCTTGTCTCAGCTTAAAGCCATTTCCTCTTGTCCTCTCACTGCAGGCACGGCAGAAGAGACGGGCCCCCACCTCACCACACCCTCCATTCACGTGGTTGTAGAGAGCGATGAGGTCCCCCTTCAGCCTCCTCCAGACTAAACAAACCCAGCTCCCTCAGCCATTCCTCATAAGACATGTTTTCTACACCCTTCATGAGCCTTATTGCCCTTCTCTGGACATGTTCCAGCACCTCAATATCATTTTTAAAGTGAGGGGCCCATATACAGGCATCTGATGAAGTACCTGTTCTTATGCTGTTGTCTGGAGGCTCAATCAGTCTCTAGAGAAGCTGAGGACAGCTAAGGGATCATCTAATTTACAGTATTTTTGGGAGGGGGTTATGAGGTTTCTCTGAAGTGTGGAGTCACTGCAGCTGTTTGGCAGTGTTCTGAGCTTAGCCATTGCATCCTGGTGGATGGTGCTGGGGGTGATGGGGCAAGGCTCCCTATCCTAGTGCCATCCAGGGACTCCCAGAGACACATGTACCCTTCTGCTCTGGTGCAGTAGGCTGGACTGTGTCCGTGGGCATGGGGTAACAAGGCAGAGGTGGAAAAAAGAATCTGTCTCTTAGGCTTCTGGGAGTCTGAGTTTAACCTCAACTTGCAAATTGAATTTTTATCTCCAAATAAATACATTTCATGGCATGTGAAAAGGTTGCAATTCTGGCTGTAGATCTGACCTTTAGGTTCTTACTTTACAGTGCTGTTTACTACATAAAATTGCCTATTTTAAAAGGAAGATTTTTGTGCTTTGAATTTTCGTAGTGTGACAGTCAGATCAGAGTTGACAAGACAATTTCTTCACTTGGTTACACTAATGTAAATACCAATTAAATGAATGTAAAAATTTGTTTTCATACAGCTGTGAGCAGAATTTGACCCAAAGAATCTTCCTTTGACCCCACATTGGCACACTTATGTTTTGTCTATAAATTAGGAAAAGAAGTGTAAATCAAACCAATGTTTTATCCATCAAGAAGAAAGAATTGCTTTTCTGTGTGAATTTTATCAGACTGTTTCTGAGGATGGAGAGTCCACAGAGCTTATAAAGAAGAAAGACAACACTGGGGAATGGCAGGTGTCCTCTTCTGGGTCTGATAAACATGCCAGCTTTGGCCAGCTGACTGTTTTGGCTGATGTGCTGGAGTCTACAACTCGTACTGGTCAGACAATGTAAAAGATCATGTGAACTTTCCTCATCCACTTGGCTGTCAAGTCTGTAGTAAGCTTTACCTATGTGGCCAAAGGAAAAACAATGGTCAAACAATCTTTCTTGCTTCAGAAGGTACTGTGGAAACTTGTAGCAGAAGGGTGATAACAAGCATGTGGCGATGAAGACATGGTAGTTGTTTGCAGCAGAGAAACAGATGGAAAGTGAAAAACTACCTGTTTCATGTACCATTGCATCGCCTCATTATGTCTCCTTTATACTTCAGTGCTGGGTCTCATCCTTCCATGGCTCTTGTCTTCACTCTCTGAAGTTGTGTGTGGAATGGATTTTTTTTCCTTCTTTTTATTTTACTCTCCTCCCTTCATATCACTAGATTTTGGTTCAGATCATTTTGACCTAAATCTCTCCTTTGACTCCTTAACACGAAGTTTTGCAATGCCTGTGGGTTATAATCCTATCTCTGTTATGGCTGGTGAAGTCTCTTGATAGCCACAAGAAAAAGGCTAAATTTAACTAAACTGAGCAACCATTCCTGCACAGCATCACAGTGCACTGCCACTCTTTGCAATACCTCAGGAGGCCTTCGCTATAGGATAGCATTTCTCCATAATTTCCCTATTTCCCCATAATTCACTAGTATTCCAGGTTGCCAGTAGATAAACAGCATAAACATGGGTTTTCTAGGCTGAACAGTTATATTGTGCAGCTCTGTCATCTCTGTAACTTCGCAGGCACTCTGGTCCCATCCATAACATACAGATACACTTCTTGCTCCATATATCATCCTTTAGAGGTGACAGCACTATCTTCCCAGATAATGTGAATGCATTCATGGGATGTTTCAGGAACTGATGTCTGTTTGCTGCGGTTTTTTATGTAAGTGAAGAGTGACTTGTAGCTGAGTAAGGAGAAGGAGGCACATTCTGGTGTGAAGGCAGATGACCCAGATTGTGTGGGCATGTCACATGGCTCTGCCAGATGCTTCAGTGTGGTCATCTTCAAATCTGTCATCTGAATTCTTCTTCTTTGTCAAATAGTGGTAATACTTCTTCCTTTGTGCCATCAGCTTCAGGATTTTTATGTTGTGATTTTAAAGGAGCTACCACGATGATGCCCTAGCCTCTGCTTGTCCTGCTGTAATAAAATAATTTGTCTTTCATACATCATCCATAAATCCCACCAGCTTCTGTATGTCCAGGGACTTCACCTGTGGGCAATGGGGAGGGTTGGGGGTAAAGGGGTGCCAGCAGACACCTGTGAGCCATGGAGCGGTGCCATGTGTGGTAACCTTGTTCCATACAAAGATATCGTGTTTGTATTATTGTTCAAATGCTGTCACTATATATAAATCGCATGTGCACACATGTATGTAGCTCCCAAGAGGTATTCAAGTTTACTTTTCTGGTAAAAATTGAAAGGAATCATAATGAAAACAATCTAATTCAGGGCAGAATCAGATCCACTGTGAGGTTCAAGATATTGTCATATTCAAGATAATGCCGTACAGTGATAATACTATTAGAAAAAACCTCCTCAATTGCCTCCATTACTGCATAAAATATCTAACTTTACACTGTGTATAATGCATGAGAATAATGTTTATAGCACAAGGATTTTTTGCTTATAATATAATAGTGTTCTTGGTCAGCATCTCTTGATGTTTTACAACCAAATTGTAAGTCCATTTAAATGATTTATTACACCCCAGCCTGGTTAGTAAGCACAGGTAAACAAGTTCTCTGTAAAGATTTAAACTGGAAGGACAGTCACTATAAAGTCTATCTGAAATTCATTGCACTTCACAGATGGAACAGATAAAAAAAAGTCCTTAACTGCAGGCAGCAGGGAAAGAAAATCCTAAATTATCAAGATGCAATGAAACCCTATTGCAGGATGCCATACAAACGTCTTAGAAAACAATTTTTATTGGTTCTTTAAAAGAGTAGATTAAAACTCCTCTTGGTGGCCAGCTTTTTTGAAAATTCCCACTTGGCCTGTCCCCAGCAGGCCAGCTTCTGGAGCCAGGGTGATTACGTTTGGGTGGACAGTAAATGGGGACTGACTGTAATGACTTTTTGTGCTGCCAAAATCTGCCAGAGATCTGCAGACTGTGTGTTCTGATAGTCCTAAGCAGTTAAAAATTGCATGTAGCTTTACTGCGAAGCACTCCACCCTGAAAAAAGAGTAAATGTCAGGATTTTTACTTTTGTTTTCTATTATTTGGCTTTTAGGGATTGCTTTCTCCCTGCTATCCCAACTCCTCTCTGTGACCATGAGCATTAGAGGCTTATTTTGCAAATGGTGAGTTGAAAAACTCATCACCTATTGAAAGATTTGCCATTTAGTCAATCAAGATGACAACACGAAATTGAGAAGGAACAACAACAACCACAGTCGCTGGCTATGAGCGTGGACTAGAAAATTTAAAGCAAGTGATAGTTTTCAGAGCTGTGATATGCCAACAGAAAAGAACAGAAAAGCAGGGCAGAGCAGGCAGAGAGGCTCAGAGCTGGAGGGAAGAAGCATCTGTGAAATGGCTGTCAAAGCCACAAGTTTTCAAAAGAAATTTTTGTAGCTCTCCAGACTTCCAGTCAGTAAAGCTGTGCCAGTTAATGCTCATTCAAGATCTTAGTCGTCCTCCTTAATTAGGGCTGCCTTTGTTTAATGAGGAGCATCTCTTACTGCAGCAGTAACTTGCTCTTGGTGCAAATTTGTTGTGGTAGCCTGGAGTGACTCACCTGAGACAATGAAGTTGGTGTCTAAAATCAGTGCCGTATCTGACTCAGACCTGTTGACTTCATCCTCCAGTTTTGTTGCAAGGCAGATTTTGAGGGACAGGGATATGGAATAACACGCTTAACACAATCGGGCTTAAAAAAAAAAGAAAATCTCTTTGTCCTTTAATCCTGAATAATTTGTGTTTATACTGTTTTGCACTGAAGGATTTTACTATTAAGCAGCAAAATCACCCCAGTACCATTGTTCTTGTGGGGAATTGCAGTAGCCTGCCTAGTTGTATTATGTTTAAAGGAGAAACTTTTCTTCACAGGCTGAATTTAAGTTATCTTCCAACTTTGAATTTTCTCTGGCAATATAGGAACCGAAGTGCCACCTGCTATCAGTTTTCTCTCATCCATTGTACAAACACACATTGAGTCCTTCTTTTGTAAAGGCTTTTCTCTGACTTAGTAACTGCTTATGCAGGGAGGAAATGAGAGGCTGAAATCTTTTCTTGCTTTGTGACCCCATCCCTTGCCTAAAAAGAAAGAGAAATGTTTTGCTATATCTCTTTCATCCTTCTTCTTGCCTTACCAAGACAATAGATGGGCATGTTTTGTTGAGTTCTGAGCAGATTTTACCCATAAAATGTATATAATGCTCAAAGACATCATGTAAGCAACTATACTGACAACAGTGTTCAATGGTGTCTCAATTCTAATTGTCAGCTGGTTGTGTATTGACTTTGTACAAATAAACAGAGGGCTCTTCTCAAAATCTGCCTGTCAGTCACCTATAGTGTGCTGCTCCCTCTGCTGCAGTGGTCCTTATGTGAACATAAATGATGTGTAGGAATATGTAGACTGAATTCCTGTCCCATTTGTTTTCCTTATCTATCTGAAGGTACATATAATAATGTATGTGTTAGAAGTGATTTTCTTTGCTTGGATGCAGAGCAGAGCTTGCCCTCATCCATCTGTGCACCACAGCAGGTCAGAGGTGGCCTTTACGTGAGCCGGTAGAATGCCCATGCTCAGAAAACAAGCAAAAAATAGCATAAAAAGATGAAATAGCATTAAAAGATAAAGACTTGGAAGTAGAAGTGTCAGTAGCTGGAATTTTTCTCCCTGGTTTGCTTTTGGCTGTTTGGCACATCTGCAGCTTTCTTGCAAGTCAAGTGTATTATTGTAAAAAACAGGGATAGGCAGAGAGAGGTCTACCTTAAATTTGACTCCTTACACCCGAGTCATAAAAGACTTCCTGTAGTGCCAGTTTGCAGTAAAGTTGTTTTACGTGGCCAAATGTAAAGGGATCTTTTTGATGTAACTGACTGTTTAGGTCTGTGTATGATATGTGTGAGAAAAGGCCTTGAGCACAGAAAAGGTAAAAATGACTAATAATTAAAAATCACAATCTATAGAAATTTGCAATTTTCACTTAAAACAAATAGGATTTTCATTTCAAACTTTTATTATTCATAACAAAATAGATAGATTTATACCCTCACTATACCAATCATAACCCTCCACACACACCTTACTAATACCCTCTTACCTGAAACCCATGGCACATAGAAACACTGCACCATTTTGAAGTCTGCAGTAGGCACATGCATCTGCTTGGCTGTGCTTGCTTCCAAGGGAATGTGCTGCAGGGACAGTGAGAAAGTTATGGTTTTACTGCTGCAGGCAAACACAATTTGTGAAGGGCGCAAAAATTAGCTGGCAAAGAAGCTGAGACACTATTTCTTTCCTTACTGAGAGAAGGCATACAGAATTTCATGCTTGTGTTTGTATGCTTCATGGATGTGGAGGTTCTGTTTGCTAAAATTTAAAAATTATAAGGCAGTAGTTGGCAGCTGATGTGGTTGGATCTTTTTTTACAAAGTTGTTGATTTTCTTATTGTGGTAGAAGTTACATTTTCATCCCACGATCGTTAGTTTTTGGTAGTCCAGATCTTTGGCATTGTGGAGGTTGGATGTTTTTCAGCAAGAGAAGGAGGCTGATGACTGCTGCAGTGACTGGTCAGAGAGGAATGTAAATTGTTGATAAAAATATTCCTGACCTGCTGAGAGAGCAAGGTGCTTCCCTGTGCTGGCTTCACAGTGGTCCAGGTCCTGCCCAAGGACCGCAGCCTGCAACCCTCCTCTCCCTCCATTTGGTAGGATGGAGGACGGCAGGGCTGTTTGCTTCCTGGATGATGGTTTTGGTAAACACACAGAGGGCACCTGTTTCCAAGCTACTCTCTGCATTACTTTCGCTGTTTCCTTCCTATACACTACCCTTTTCTTCCAGGGTAGCATCCAAGTACTTTGCCAAAAGGGTCTCATATGTACAGACTTACATATTTTGTCCTTTTTGGTCAGCTGAAGCATGCATGGGCAAGGCTGACTTGCCACTTGTACAGAAAATATATAGAATTGACTGCTGCAGGAATTGCCTAAAGTCAGATTAAAGAAAAAGAATAAATCCTGCATACTCGATGCCTAGAATGGGATGGTCATTTCCACATGCTGGAATTGGATTGGGAAAGCAACAGTTCATATTTCAATCTGTAAAGTGATGTGCTTTGGCATCAAATCTAGGGCAGTGGAATACAAGTTTAAAATAGTACATCAGGTTTGTGCTTATTTCACGCCAGCGTTCCTTTGAGGATATCCAGAGCACAGTTCTTGCTCAATAACAAAAGTGTAGCAAGAGAACCTGGTCCCTTACAAATGGTACTTATTTTTCTTTTGAGCATTTTACTATTTCTACTGCTAAGGACAGGATAGATGATGAAAGAATTCAGCAAACCTTATTTCTCATTGATGTCTTTTCTAAGTAATCACAGCATTTCAGTTTGATTTACTGTAATTTTTTTCTCCCATGAAAAGATTATAAACTAGAGAGCATATTGACTGGAAGAAAATAGCTGCTAATCTTCTGAAACTAATGTTTAATCAGTGATGGAAAGAAAGAAAGTAACTAAAAAGCTTTATTCAGCTAATTAAATAAAGCTGGTTATTCTGCTGGAAACAGTTAATGAACCCCAAGTAATATAATTATTTTCAGAATATTAAAGCAGGAAAAAAGTGATTACTTACTTAAGACTAAATAATTACAATGTATTCTTCACTATAAGAGGTTATAGATGCCAAAGACTAAATAACTACTATGCTTCTGATTCTCCATAAAAGGATATTTTGCAGGAGTTATTACATTCGATATCTAGCTTGTACTGAATTTTTTTTCTCTAAGATAATCTCCTATGATCTCTAAGGGAATTTGCCTCCCTTGGTGACTCTTATTATTCTCATTTTTAGGGACTTACTGTATTTGATTGCCCTTAAAATCAGCTGTGATTGTATTAACTGTGCAGAAGGGATGAAGCACAACGATTCTGATCACGGCAGCAACAGCTCTGAGCTGAGCCCTGCGCTCTGCTCTGCTGCTGAAACACCTCTGGGGTAGCAGAGTTCGGCCTCCTGGGCTGAAATCCTTCCTCTCAGCTGGAGTTCAGCTTGTCTCTGAAATGTTTCATGTCTCTTCTCTTTCGAGATTACAGACAAAGGAGAATTTCTCTTAGAAAGGCAGGCTGCAGCCTAATTATCCCTGCAAGTGCTGGGAGCTTCCATTTTGGGAGCAGAGTCTGCTTAATGCTGAGAGCTTCAGAAAAATCCTACCTGGCTTTGTCTTAATAATCACTGTAATTTTTTTCCTCTTAGCATCTGAAAGCTAGCACGTGAGGTGGTTGAGGAAACAAAATACCAAAACCCCTGAGCTGGGAGGGAACCTCATGCAGAGCTGCTATCCCGGCCAGCTCCAGACAAATGGCTTTTATTTATGAGGCACATCCCCGAGGAAGGGGCAGTTCAGAACAGCCTGTCCTGGGAGGCATCCCTAAAGGAAAGCATTCCCATATCTGCTCTGCTCCCCTGCTGGTGCTGGCATTGTTGCACCCGTTGCTGTCGTCCTTGTTGACTTAAGAGTCACCTCTGCTCCCAGTGTGGAGGCAGGTAAAGCCCAGTCCCTGCAACACCCTAGTGATGAGTTTGTTTGAATTGTGAAGGCTCTCTGGTGAGGTGGGAAGGCACTCTGGTCCTCCAGTTGCCCCCTGTTCATCTCTGCAGGGATCAGGCTCAGTCTGGGGGTGAAAAAGCCCAGAAAGCTGTGCACATTTGGAGGCAATGAGACTGGATTTCCACCTGCCTCCCTAAGCCTGACTCAGCTCCCTTTCTCATCCAAGGACATCAGATGAAAACCGCAAAGAGCAAAACATATCCTCTTGTTTTCACTCCTTTCACTTATCTGAGTTATATTCAGTGCCCCATACCGCACACGCTCTTACCGAGTGCTCCTTTCACTTTGTCAGGAGCAACCACCCTAAATGTGGATCCAGCTCATATGATCGTGGAAATAAACATCTCAGCCATTTAAAATAATATCTCACACTTGAGAGAGACATGCTGAGGACACAGAGAAACAATAGATTTAATTAGGCTTTTAAAATGTGACACATCTATTATATGTTCTGTTACGGCTTTTAAAAAGTCTCCGTTTCTGTATAGTAAATCTTGCTATAGTACTACCGTTTAATTAAATGGGAGTCAGCACTGGGAACAATTAAAACGAGTTTATGCACTTTCAGGGAAACCCTATAGCAAGATGTGCAAAATAGCATACAATAAAATGAAAAATTAAACCCTTGGTGGGTTTGAGCTGCTGCATATAAGAAATTTGATAAAAAGCATTTTAAGAAAGTAGGCAATTTTGCAGTGTAGCAAGTAGTCTGTTCTGCCTCAAAGGTACCAGCTCATGTCCCTTGGATTTTTGCCATTGGCAAAAGACTCCAGATGGATGGATGTATCAATACTAATACGTGAAATTCATCCCCCAAAAAACCACTTTCTTTAAAGCCCTGACTAGGAGTGGATGTCACCTAGCAGAAAGCATGCATAAATAGGTGAAAAAGATATCTTTATTCTGAATAGTCTCTGAGCAGTTTCAATCAAGGGTTTCTCTGCTTTTGGGATTTAGTGAAGGCCAATTTGATTTTAGGATATATTTGTATGGTAACATACGTAAGCAAACAGTGACGCTTTCTTAACTAGAACACGATATATACATTTTATTGCATATTAAAACCCATCCTAACATTGCATTCAGCACAGAGTTTTTACTGAGTTTCCCTCTTTCTGCCTCAGTATAAATAAGCAGCCTTGAAACGAACATCAAAACTAAATGACATTGAATATAATGAAACAACATTGAGTCTAATGAAGCAGAATTGCTATGTAAACAGGGATGCTTTTATCTCATTGGAATTTTTATGTCCTTGTATGTCTCTCTGCTACATTTTTGTAACCTGATTCTTATGAAATGTCTGATAGCTCTATGATTGTTAACAGAGACCAAGACAGCACTGTAATGTGTTCTTAGTTGAGCAGTGTGGAAGTAATATCAAGTTTGCTGCTTTACAAGCAAAATGTTCATTGTCCTCACCTTATTAAAGGCAATTGGGTGTAAAACTTGGTAAACTCCAAATGTGAATAGGTCTCCTAAGAAGAATGGTTGCAGACAGTCAAGGGTTGGGTGAAAGTGTTACTTGGAAGGTCCCTGCCTGTGAGCATTCCAGCCCTTTCCTTGTCTTTTAATGCCTTTGTCCAGATACTGGCAGTAATAACCCAAGCAATAAAAGCAAACCTCATAAAACTTTGAGCTGAGGACCATGCATTTCGCTTTCTTGCTGCAGCATAAGCCTTACCAGGACACCAGCTGACCTTCCTCTGCCTGGGAAGTGTGAAACACCCAAGCACTGCCTGTGCACCCATTCTTCATCACCTCAGGAGGTTGCAGGAGCTCTGAGAAAGTTTATGGTTCTTCCATTGTAAATTAAAATACTAGGAAAGACCTTACTCACATATACTTTTTATTATCACCTTATTTTGATTCTGTACTTGTAAGTCATGCACTTTAATATATTTGTCTTGTAGCTGAACACCTTCCTCACTGATATGAGCTTTTGCCCCTTTGGAAAGCAGCTCAAAATTCAGCCTTTCAAGTTAATGTGCTTCAGCTCCTCATACAGGATTTGGGCTGAGCAGCATCATATGAATAAATGCTGCTACTCAGCAGTATTAACATGGAAGTATTTCTAGTACACAAGGCCCTTTCTAGTTCTCCACAGACTACTTGAACTTAAAAAAATATGATGGCAAAGTAAATTAATGTTTTTTTTCCTGAAATATAGTCACTGGAAGAAGGAGAGGAAACCACTGTGTTATCTATCACCATAAACTCTCCTGTTCTAATAGCTTCTTCATTTAAAATACCATCAATGCTGTGAAATCTTGCAGCTGTGGTGCTGTTCTTAAACCTCCTGCTCCTGAAAGTTTGTATGTGGTTTTGTTTTTTTTATCCCTGAGAATTTCTTTTTCTTTAAAAATTCATTCTAGATCTTCAACCCGTTGCATTTCTCTGTGTGATGCCTTTTAATGGGTGCAGTGCACAGAAGAACTATAGAGTAAGATTTTCCATATCAGTACGTTTATAAAACCTGAGGACTTGAGTCTTAAAATGCATTCCTCTTCCATGGGTTGTTAAGTCTGTAATTAGAAATTTAGGGGAATGGCTAGCTGGCCCAACTTCCAAATATTGAAAAACCTCAGAGTAACGTAGCACATAGCTGAGATCACATAAAGTTTGGGTGTAAGGAATGAAGCTTCTGACATCTCGTTTTCATTATGAAGATGGTAACAAGAATGGAAAATGTCACAAGAATAATTCACATAAGTTTGGTCTTTAGTAGCATAATTATCTAGTCCATCTTGCTTTGGGCTCCCCTTTACCTACGTAACTTTTGGAAAAAGGTGGGTTTGGCTTTTAGTGGCTTAATAAATACAAGTAATAGCTTGTGATTTGTTTAATATTTTGAACTGAAAGGTCAAGGGTAGGAAGATTAAAAAGTCATTGGGGGAAATGTTCTCAGTAAAAGCCATCTCCTGCTGGATGTAACACAGTTTCTTAAGTAAGCATAAAGTCATGTTAAGAAGGCTCTGAGCCCAAATTAAAACAGAAAGGAGAATAATGTTAGTGAATAAACACCACCAGCCATAGAAGGGTAAGTGAAATGAAAAACCAGGCAGGAAAATCATCCTCAGTATTCCCCACAGGGTCTCTGTGGCACTGACTATGATTTTTTTGTTGGATTTTTGAGCATATGTAGAAAATCTGTCTGAAAGTCAGTGAGTCCGAAGTAATGATTGAAGTGCTCTTGAGCCTAATCTTTCAAGTCTGGCTTTTGCTAATTAATTCAGAGCTTTTCATGACCTCTCCAGGTAAATGATTGCTTATGCAGCAAGTAACTAGTACCCCTTTTTGTGTGTATGGACCCTGGGACAGAGAATTTGGCTCATATAACCCCATTCTGAGCAAACACCCCACTACAGTGAAGCATGTCAAGCTTACTGCAAAATTCTCTCTCAGTGAGGGCAATGTAATAATGTGTTTAAAGACATATGTAGTTTAATGTAACAATTTGTGTGTGTGCTGTTTTGTCATCAAGCACTGCTATCTTCTTTTCTTCTTGCCCAAAATCTGGTTTCTCTTGCATGTGTTACAGAATACCAGAGTGGGCTGAAGTTTGCATGGCCAGCCAAAGAGATGTGCTGCTGGGATCATCCATTCCAACTAAAAATGTGTTATGAGACTGACTTCATGCCCTTCCTCTCATGTATGGGGATTTCTGTACATGAGATATATTTTCTGTCTGTGCTTTGACCCTTTAAGCCTTCTCTCCCACTCCTCAATGCCTGCACCGCAGGCGAGGAAGTCACGGTACCACCAGCGCATTGCTGGCTGGAGCTCTGCTTGCAAAGCCCCAGATGAGACTGAATCAAGGGATGTTTTATGAAAAGCTACCTGCTGCCAGACAATTGTCTTAAATTCCAGCATCTTCACACATCCCATCTCCTCTCATCTCCCAGGTGTGAGGAACCCCCTTTCCTTCTCTTTTGCACGGGAGGAGAAATTCAAGGGCTCTCTGTCCCGACTTTTTTCCCTGCTCTGAAGGTGCTCAGTTACAGAGGGTTCTACCTTGCCCTAGTTCTCTCCGCAGCAGTGCTGCAGAATGAGTGATGGAGAAAAGCAGCTCCAATGATTCAAGGCTGCTTGCAGAAGTGGTTGAAATTGAGTTGTCTATGCACTGTGAGAACTGGAGACCTGAGACAGATGAGTCCTTTGCTTCCCTCAGGGGCACTGGGGGGTTTTCACATTTTCCTGGAGCCTCAGGCAGGTGCCTTCCTTGCTTTCTTCCAAAATAGGCTCTTTCCATCACAGAAAATGGAATCATGTCTGCAAAGATCTTGAAATATGCTGTTAATTTTGCTTATTTCTTTGGAATGACAATGTGGAAGTGTTTTCTCTAGAATGTCTTCTTTTTATTAAAGCAAACAGGCTGAGCAGACACATGATGGGAGTGTCTAGCTGTGTGTTTGGTAGGAAGGAGGTAAATATCATTTTGGTGAAAAGATGTGAGGAATATGATCTGGAACATAACTAGGAGTTTATTGTGCGTTTGAGGGTATTGGCATTTTTGTAATATAAGCCTGTTGTAGCTCTGGTGAAATGGAAGCACAACCCAGCTGTACAAGGCTGAGAGCTCAGGAAAAAGAGTTGTCTTCACCACTGCCACAGGTTACACTGGGTCCCGTCAGCTGGTCCCGTGGGCAGCTGAATGACACTGATGGCTACACACAACTGTTTTGTACTGAAGGTGTGATTAATACCAAGTGTCGTATTTTCTCTCAACATTAAAGGTGGAAATGTACCTGTAATTATCATCATCTAAGTTAAAAATATTATCACAACAGTGCTAGGTCATTCTGACCTTCTGAAGTGGAAAGAGAAAACACAGTTAAGTACTTCTTTTATAGTTTCTTAACAGCACCTATTTTTCCTGGGATGTTCTGAGCAGTTAAAACCAGCTCTCACACAGAGTAGGATCATGTTCTTCTTATTTAGTTGCAGAAAACCTTTACCATATACTATGGCAAATCACATAATCAATCTTCATGTTAATCATTCTCTGCTGGAGGCTATTTACTACAAAAACTTCTGAAATTTTCTTACTAGCTGGGGAGTGGAGAGTCACAGCCAAAAGAGTGATTAATTTATGTTTTCTAAAAAATAAAAGTAAAATTTAATACTTTGAAATAAGTTTGAGTATTTCAGATTAGATGGGTAAAGGCTGAACTAAGAGACACTCAGAAATTGTCTTCTTCAGGAGGGCTTCTCCTTTAATCCCCCCAGATCTAATTCTAGCTAGCCTTTCTTTGCTTCCATGCTGCCATTTAAATTATGGGCTTATGATGATTTGTATTCATTTTGTTGCAGTGGTTTCATTAGTGTTATCTCTGACTTAAACCAGCACCTGTGGTTGTGCCACCCGCATGGTAGCAGAGGGATTGAAGGAGTGGGGTACATCAATGCCTAGCTTGTAGGAAACCTGCTGTACGTGCAAAATGTCTCAGGGGTTGAGTGATGTTCTGCGCTCTTTTTGAAGCACTGAGGAGGAACACCTCGGGGTGTGTGAGAGCCTTAGACCTCTCACTGTGCTGTGTGGCCATTCTGACTGTGCTTACACAGCAGTTGAAGAAAGTATATTGAGCTTCATGCCAGTTTGGCTTTGAGGGAGTGGGAAGAAAGCAGCAGTGATTCAGAAAAGCAAGAAAAGAGGAAAAAAGAAAGAAATAGCAGGCATGTGAAGCTATTAGATGCCTGGAACTTGTGGTAGGTCCCTTCAGAAAGGAAATGGACAGATACAACACAGCAGAACAGGGGTCCAAGTTGTTCTGTAAGGGAAACATAGAAATTTGCTTTTAAATATGTGTCTGGTATAGAGCCACAGCATGTCTCACCCTCTGCTGCACTGTATGTTTGATTTGCTTTCCAAAATCAAACAGCTTAAGGTTTGAGTCACCCTCCATTAAGTTGAACAAAACGAAAATGCCAGCACTTTTGGAACATGTTGGCGTGGGCCTTAAATTGGAAAACAAACATAGCATCAAGCTGCCCTTCTCAATATGAATGGAGAGAAAGAAGCTATTTAGTGAAGTGTGGAATTTGGAGGACTGGGGAAAAGTCCTCCAAAGTCTGTGTTGGGGAAAAACATCAGACAACAGAAAACTTCAGTCTTTGTTGAATGAGATCTGCTTCTCGACTAATTTCTGATGTTACTGTTCTTATTTGTTTCTTATTTATCTTGTTCAGTACTCAAAAGCTGATTCACAGGAGGAGGTCTGATAACTAAAAGCAGAATAATCTGGGACATCAGTGAGAATAATGCAGCCCACAGTGAGCGGGCATGGGTTTCAGCCTCTCTTACTGTCGGAGGGCATCTTGTCTGGTGGGAGATGGAACAAAGGTGCGAGAGGACTTGTCCTAATGTGTTACAGAGTGCAGCCGGGAGCAGAGAACTGTTATGGCAGGAGCTACACCTGCAGTCTCACCACTACCCATTATTGGATTCCCTCCTCTGCACCTCCTCTGCAGATCGCTGCAGCAGAGCGTGCAGGCAGTAGGAGGTCTGGCCTTCAAAAGGCATATGGGAGGCTAAGGCTACAGGAAAATTATATTAGATTGTGTGCCTGAAGGCATCTGGTCAGAAAAGCACCAGAGGCTACATGTGAGCCCAGAGCTCTGTGGGGAAAGAGTGAGTGGGAAGACATGCAGTGCTGGGTTTTGCAAACAGGATGAGGTACCTCACATAATCCCTAGTGCAAAACACAGTCACTACTGTTTCAGCAGGGTTGTGATTTTCAGCTTAACGAATTTAAGACCCACGGAGATTGACTCTGAAAGTACCTATCAGTTCTCTCCTGTGCAAACAACAGTGCAGGCAGTGCCTGAGTTGCGTTGTGGTCACACTTGGTGCACCTCTCTGAGTGCCCCCATTGTGACCAGAGCACCTAACAGGTGTGAGATGACCATGTTTGCTTTAAACGGTGGTACAAGGCAGGAGCTCCTGTAGGTCTCAGAGGGATGCTAACAGGACAAATCATCCCTCCTTGGGTTCAGACAGACCCCTTCTCAGGTGAGGTGGGCAGCAGCTTGTACTTTAGCTTTTTCTTGTGACCACAAGGAGTGGAGGAGCTATGGCTAAGGCTGTCAGGAGAAGCAAAACACAAGAGCAAATTGGTTTTATTTGCCCAGTATTGCAATCATCAGGATGGTTACTGTCTTCTGATAAAAGTCACAGAGTCCTCCTTGATTGCACAGCTGTAAGAGCAAGGTTCCATTATATTTTCAGGCAGGTGGAGGGTGGCCTGCTGGCAGGTGCTGTGGTGACTGTTGCTGCATGATGGTTCCAAAAACTTACAGCACACTGGCTGTAGAGGCTCCTTTGAATGTCTTCCCTCACTTCCCTTGTGACATTCATCACCAAGAAATATGATGGTTACCTGATCGCTACTGTGACATGTTACCCCTAACCCAGTGACAAAGGCATAGAGGTAAACAGGCAGATTATCCTTTTAAAATAAATACTGGGTCCTACCTTCACTTCTGCAACATAAAGAGGAACAGTGATGGAGTCACTGCAGTCTGATGGAGTCATGGACACAAGAGTAGATTTCTACTCTGATTAATGATTTCTATCACTTAAAAAAGGGCATTTTAATGTTTTAAATACCCATTTTATAATGATCAGAGTTTTCAGGTTGTACCGTAGGGCTGATTAATGTGCACCTCAGGTGTGCCAGAGGCTCACGTTTATTACACACACCATGCACCCATTAATCGGTGGTGCAGTGCAGTCTGTCATGCCATATTGCTTAATTACATTGTCTCCCCCCGCCCAGGGCTTATGTGTATTGTGCAAAGCCATAAATACTCCAAGACCCCATTTCCACTGAAATCAATAAGGAGTTTTGCCATTGAACTGGGATGAGAGCAAGTCTTTGCTGTTAAACTAAAATAATGCAGCTAGCAGGGACTTTCAATTGGGAAGAGGGGCAGCAAAGGGCACGTGAATTATGACAGATCAAACTCAAGGGTGATCTGAAAAAATTACAGGAGAAACTAGAAGATTTTAAAGGAAGCATAAGTGTAGGAAAGATAGAAGGCAAAATGAAAATGACAAGAGGTAAAAATAAATAAGAGACTTCAAGTGGATAAAGAATAAGAAGTGAATGAAGCAACAGGGATTCTGCAAAATGGAAAGGGTAATTTTGCAACAGAAGTGGTAGATGTTGTTGAATAAATAAATGAATTTTGTGTCTGTTTTCATAGAGGAGTATGGGAAAAATTCAGTGTATCAGAAACAAGAATGTTCCTGGGACAGGGCGAGGGACATTCATGTGGAGCAAGGGGGGAAGAACAAGAGTAAGCCCACCACTGAGACACAAGTGCTGACACCACGTCTCCTTTTCTGGTTCTCCTGGGAATTTTCTCTGTGATATGTAATTGGCCTGCTTATCTCTCTGTTTCAGCCAGGGTACTGGTGGTCTCTTGGGACAAGGTCTGTTCTTTTGTCCAGGGGTTTAGTCAGAGGCAGGCCCTGTCTGAGTATCTGCAGGACTGCAGTTACTGTTCACCACCAAGAGACTGCCAGATAACTATAATTTCTGCACTGCTAGAATAACTGAAAAGGCAGGAAATTTGGATGAAAGAAAATAATTTAATTTTTGGCAGCTATACTTTTTGCTTTCATCCTGTAGAATAATTTCCCATCATAGATATTTGACAGTGTTTAAGTCAGTCCAGCCCTAGATGTTTATCTACTGTCCATCATGGGAATCTGTTTGACTGTATAATAGCAAAAGGTCTGCTGAGAATTGTTTTGATGGGTTAAATTAGCACTTGGTCAGTTTACAAACACAGTGGATGGCAGGATTCAGAAATACATTGGTCATTTATCTTTTTCTTGTTATGAATACACCTTAAGTGCAGCAGAATAAAAAAGAATGCATCAGATCTGAATGGGTATAGCAATTTAACTCAAGGAAACTGCAATCCTAAACCTCAGGGTGTATTTTGTACCAGCCAAGGACTGCTAAATGTTGTCATATTCCTTTTTGCCATGTAGTTGGAACTAGAGGGAAACATGAAAATGTGAGGCAACCTTAAAGAATTTAGCTGAGAACAATATGATGTAATAGCTGCAGAGTTCAAATATTCATATCTAGATTAAAGAAATAAAAATATCCCTAAAGCTTATATTTTAATATAGCAAGTTCCAAAAATTATTTTGACAAGCACACAAACTGAATATCTCTGATTCTGTATAAATCAAAGGTAAATAACTAAGCAGGCAATCCTGGAAGTGTTTCAAGAGAATAAATGAACGTTTGTTGGGAGGAAATAAAAAGAAAGAGAAAAAAACCCTCAAACAAACCCCCCCAAACCAGAACCTAAAAAAACAAACAAAAAATTCCCCCCAAAAAACCCCAAAACCCAGAAAAAAAAATTCCAAGCCTCACAGGATCCTGCCTGCTGTTGGAATGAAAACACAGTGCAAGAATGTTAACGGAAGACGAGCCCAGGAATCATTCAGCTTTAAAAACTTGTTGCCAGAATATTTTAGGACCACATTACTCTCTTCTTTTTTCATCGGTGTTAAAATAATGTAAGAAATTTCATGTACAAGCCAACCCTCTCTTACCATGGCTGAACAGCAGGCAATTCTGGCCCATGCCAGGGAAAGAAGCCATGGTGAGTGTAATGTGCCCAAGATGCTGCAACTGCTGCCAGACAGGGTGGGATTGAGTACCCTGAGGGAGCTTGGCTGATTGCAGGATGGGGACACTGCTGGATAGAGACATCAGCTCTAGAGATGGAAAAGCTCTTGATGTGAGATAAAAGGACGAAGGAAGCTGGTACCACCACATCCCTGCAGGTTGGAGAGGCAAATTCAGGCATTATGGACACTTGGACATATATCCATAGTATGGTGATAAGGCTATTATCATTTTTTTCTCCATTGAGTTTTTCTTTCACTCTGGATAAAGAAGTATTAAACCAAACCATGCCGTTTATCTGTCTAAAAAAGCTATTTTGACAAAGACCTGCTTACAGCACTGGGATTACATTTTCTTTTTTTTTTTTCTTTCCAATAATAAATCTTTTATAAAATTAAGGCATTGACATTACATCTCTGTTAGGGTAATTTACTCCCCACAGTAATTTTGACTTAGTTTGTTCTACATGGAGTGATATTTTAATCATCCTTTCAGTGCTTATTGATGAGGGTTTGCTGCAAAAGATGAAAAGATTAGTTTAAAATTATCCCTTGTGAATTTAAAACAATAACAAGGAAGTGAACACAGTCTAAAACAAATTAAGAAATGTAATAGACTTAATAAAAGGCTGATATTTTCTTCGATGTACAAAATGACTGCAAGACTTGCTGTGGTGGGGCTGCACATACTTTTATCAAACTATGTTTTATTTTATTTTTTTAATTGAAGATGCACAAATCTTCACCTCTCTAAAGGTAAATGATGAATGAGATAAACGGTTTGTATTTTGTCCAACCTTGACTCAGACATCATGTAAAAATTGTGCCTTGTTCCTATACTCATCACCTGGGAATAATTTGCACTTCTTCACGCAGCAGCAACACACTGGTTTCAAAGCTTTCTCCTCATCAACTCTTGGCTCTTCCTCAATGTGTAAGGGGGTAGATTCCTTCAAAGATTAATTAACTGCCAGGTCAGAGGGAGTGGAATTTCTTCCTCAGATGCTAGGATCCCTGCAATGCTGCAAGGATGCCAAAGGGCATCCTTAAAGGCCGAAATTACAGCTTCAAAGAATGACCTCTCTTTTTTTTTTTTTAAACTAAGAATGACAGAGTCTCCACAGTCTCCAGTATTGATGTTAAGTGGTAATCAACCAGATGAAAAAAAATCAAGGTTCCAAAGTCCTTTGATGGCTGAACTGTCTCAGAGGTTTGAGACTTCAGCCAGCCTTCACCCAGGGAGAGACCTAGTAACCACATGCTGAAAGACAAAAAATCACAGGGCATTTTTGCTAGTCTTTCCCAGGCATTGAAGAAATTGTGGTTTTTAGGAAAATTTTTTAGGAAAATTTAGGAAAATTTCAGCTAAAAAGCTTTTTCCATGATGGGAACTGAATAGCTGTATGGATCTGGTTCTTCAAGAACACTGGTGACCGAAGAACCTGAGAATTTGAGTGTGGACATGGACAGATTCCTTCTTGCATCATGTCCCTTAATCCCTGGGTGGAGATGGAGGTTTTGCATGGGTTCTAGAATGAAAGGAGTTAAACCTCTTTCATCTTAAATTGCGGCTGCATATTGCAGTGCCTTGCTAAATAGCTGACTGAAATCCATGTATCTGTGTGCACCTATACCTATATAAATTTATACAAACTTGGCATAAACTGTTCTGAGTCGGCTGGGTCACTCTTGCTTTGCCAAGTTACAAATGCCAGCACTTTGACCTGTTGCACAGTTTGTGAGCTTTGCTGAATTTTTCAGCACTGCTTGAGATTTAAGGCCCTAATTAAGTGTAAAATGTGATTAGCTACAGTGAAGTGACTTTTTATCTGGCTGATACACCTTTCTTTCAATTTAGTTGATGAGTGTGCAGTGCTAGCCTGGTCATGGGCATTGCTGTTGTGATCTGAGGAAAGCAGCTGGTGGGACTTCTGATGCTGATATAAAATTACTCGCTATTGCCTATTGACCATATGTTTGCTGTTATACGCTGAACATGGATGTGGAGAGGCATGGTCTTCAGACAGTGAATGGTGAGAGGTGAGAGGTGTCACTCCTCACACTCACAATAGCAGCTGGATGTTTTGGCTGAGGAAGGATGCTTGTCAGTGGAGGAGTGGGAGCTGGGAGGAGTGGCAGTGTCTTCAGTGCTCCCCGTTCAATCTTCAGCAGAAAACATTTTACCCTGCCCTCTGCGACTGGTTTCAAGAATGAATCTTTGCGTTGGTTTAATTATATCTATTTACCTTGTGTGTGCACTAGAAAGCTTAGTTAAATGTTTATGTGTATGCTTGAGGGGCTCGTATGGAAAGTAGTGCAGAAACATCATCATGGCTGGGCTTCGCGAACGAAGATTTGGGAAGGCTCTATCCACATTTGTTACAAGCACGCTGGTGGCTAATGAGGCCAATATGTGACAGATATAACCGGTTGCAAAAGGCACAGTAGAAAGACTCCTTAGATGGTGTATTCTGCAAGACACGATTCTTTCTGCATTGTCTTTTCTCCTCGAGAGTGATCCTGCGTGCGTTCTCAATGGAAGCAGCAGCGTTATAGATGGTGTTTCTCCAGGCCTCCCGATTGGAGGCCAGAGTAGACCAGTTATGATGATCAATCCGGCCGAGGCTGAGATGTTGTTTCAGGGAGTCCTTGTATCTCCTCTTCGGGGCTCCTCTCTGCGGCAGCCGGTGGCAAGTTCACCATAAAGCAAGATCTTAGGGAGGCAGTGGTCCTTCATCCTGGAGATGTGCCCTGCCCATCGCAGCTGTGTTCTCATCAACATGGCCTCAATACTTGTGACTGCTGCTTGTTCTAGAACAGATGTATTGGTCACATAATCTGACCAGTGGATGTTTAGGATTGTGCGGAGGCAGCGTTGATGGAAGCGTTCTAGGAGACGCAGGTGGTGGCGGTAGATGACCCATGATTCAGATCCGTATAAGAGAGTAGACAGCACTATGGCTCTGTAAACACTGATCTTGGTACTTTTCTTCAAGTGTTTATTACGCCATACTCTTTTATGGAGTTTTCCAAAAGCCTTTGCTAACCTGTTGTTTAACTCCCCGTCAATCTTACCCTCCGAGGAGATGAGGCAACCTAGGTAATTAAACTGCTGGACTGATTTGAGCTCTGATTGGCCAATGGTGATATGGGGATGATGGAAGACTTCCTGAGGTTCAGGTTGATAGAGAACTTCTGTCTTCTTTAAGCTGACTTCCAGCCCAAAGTGCTCAGCAGCGTCTGCAAAGCAGGATGTTAAACGCTGCAGAGCTGCTTCTGTGCGGGCAACAAGGGCGGCGTCATCAGCATAAAGCAGCTCCCGGACAAGATGGTTTAAGGTCTTAGTGTGGGCCTTCAGTCACCTTAGGTTGAATAGGCTTCCATCAGTACTGTATTGAATATCTATTTACCTTTTGTGGGCACTACAAGGCTTAGTTAAATGTTTATGTGTATGCTTGAGGGGCTCATATGGAAAGTAGTGCAGAAGAGTTGCATGTTAATCCTATTGATTCACATTATCGTGCCCTAGTATGATTAGTTTAATCATTTGAGGGCTCAAGGTCCATTCCATTGGATTGAATGACAATACTGGTGCTTGTTAAATGGCTAAACAGCATGCAAGTGTAATGTTTAGCAATCTTGGTCTCTACAACAACACTGTAGTTACCCAAAGCTTTCCCTCCATGAGCTTTTCCGTAGTAATGAATAGCAAGAAAATATTTGCCAGATATACTGTGCACTACTTCGATTTAATTATGTCTTCTCTGGTTTGAACAGAAGGCATCTAAAACGTACTTGTATACTTCTGTGGAAGTCTTAAATGGAAGGAATTGGTTTTACCTGATTTGCATAGCCTGTCGAGGACGGACCTCAGTGTACATATGTTGACAGCAATAAGATGATCATTATCCAGCCCATGCCTCCTATATAGGTAGAGAGGTATGCCTGGATCAGCTGTGCTACTGCTAGGGTGCCCTGAGGGTTTAATTCCCAAACTTTCATTTCCTTCCTCTATTTTCAGCTGCTATTAACTTTAAAAGCGTATTTTTGCATGAGGAAAGATTATGCACAGCAGTGACAACTTATTACTCGTCTGAGTTTGCCGATTGGCTGAAACTCAAAAGTCTTCACTAGTTGGGCTAAAACATTAAAAATGTCTTTTGATAAATGATCTGAAGGGAAAATCAAGCAGATGGCTTTTAGGCCCATCTCACAACGCAACTTTGCAGAGAAATAATAGTTTCAGTAATGGGTTGTAGAGTTTTATTTAAATCACTATACTATTTAGTGGAAAGGGGTAAATCATGTAAGGTTTTTTTGGGGTGTTTTTTTTTTCCCTTCTGTTTTTTCAGATTTCTCTCCTTGAAATGAACTGAAGCACAATTTGAAGTGCTGGGAAGTTGTTCTTTCTTCACTTTTTGTGGTTGGTCCATCGGTTTTCTGCTATTGTCTCTTATTTTGTATGGGTGATGCCCTCTGACTTTCCACAGCCTGCTTCCTGATAGACTCACTGTGTCATGGGAGCAGGATTTATGCGCGTCAAGCTGCTGCCTACAGCTAGACATCTCCTCTGTTATAGTGGGTTTATAGGGTGAATTACAGTTTCTGGGAGGCTTTGTGGAAAACTGCAGAGAAGTTAGAATGAGTGTTTCTAACCTGCTCATTTGGCCTCCAGGATGGATTAGGTAGATACAGGCTGGGATAGGCAGCTCCTCTCTGTGTGTGCTGGGAGGGCAGGGCTCCCTTCTGCAGAGCACCAAGGTGGCCAGTGTTTGTGTGTAGGCATAAATATCAGTCCCATGGTTCAGGTTTAAAGGCAGAGGTGCAACTGTGGTGTAACTGTGAATTTGTGTTTATTGTATAAGACAGAGACCAAGCTTCTGGAAGGTCAGGAACTACTTTTTGGAGTGCAGATGAAGAGATGTGTTAGAAGAGCAATATTTTTGACATGTATTTTATCACTCAGTCCCTAAGGAGCAAAGCCCTTTAAGCTGTTTCCAACTGAACACTCAAGAAATCAAATGGGAAAGGTCTTTATTTACTTCTGAACACCTAAGACAAAAATATGCTGGACTTGTGTGCATGTTCATTTTCCTAGTGATGACACCTTCTTCCTTGAAACACGCACTCAGTTCTGTACTCTCTATTAGATATTAGCAAAATCTTTGGAATAAATATTGGATGTAATTGTCCAGATGCTCCAACTTTGGCTTTTAGGAGAAAATTGGGACACATTTGATATGGGTAATTTTTTTTGTTTTGTTCAAGTCAAAAAATGAGAAGGAAAGGTGTCTTTACTCTGACATGGTACTGATTCAGTGTGGGCTGAAAGACAGACATTGGGTATGCCCCATGCTCCAGCAGAGGAAATGTCTGGTATGATGTCTTTTTTACTTCTTTGTTACTGTCTTTTCATAAATCAATGCAGCAACCTGTCAAGAACTGGATGTGAAAACACTGAAGTGGCTTACCCTGTATAAGAGAGCTGGGACTGTAGTGTTGCAAAGAGTCTGAAATCAAAAAGACTGAAAATAGGGGCTCCGAGCTGTCAGCAATTTGTTGTCTTAGGGACATTAACTCTTCTGCAGACCCCAGGGGCAGGGGCACAATTTCTTGCAGGAGCCAGTCCTGCATCTGCTGGACCACAGTGCCTCTCCCCGGCTGCCGCGGCGGAGGCAGATGAATCTGTGCTAAACAAAACATGGAGGAGAAAGAAAGAAAATGAAACCTGGAGGAACGTAGTGTGACAAGTAGAGGGTCAGTCAAAGCTGTCTTTGTTGTCCAAATTATGCTGGCAGAAGGAGTAAAGATAAGGGGATTTTGGCTAAGTCTTGTAATATTACAATGTGAAATAAAATGTTAGTTGCCTCTCATCTCTGCTCTGCCAAGAACAGAGGGAAAAATACTCCAGTAAAAGAGGTACAGGTTGTGAAACAGTGAACATGCCCTCCTGTGCTAACATGATATGCTAAGATGTGGTCTAAACACCCCTGTTAGTCCTCGGTAAAAGCAGTTTTCTCCTGAGAGGGGTCAGCTTAAAATACAAGGTCTTGATCTTTAATTCTAATCCCTCTGGGCAGACCTTTCTGTCAGCCTGAACCCCTTTGATTTCAATAACCCTTTGTGGTTCTAAACACACCAGTCCAGCTGGGAGTTTAGGTTCCTATTACACACTGGTATGATAGCTTTTCATGCATTTTGAAAAAAAAAACCCTGAAACCCTTAACATCAAATGGTATGGGTTCTTTTTTTGTTTGTTTGTTTTTGTTTGGTTGAGTTTTTTGTTTTTGTCTTTGTTTTCATTTTCTGCTCTCCTTTGTGTAGTTCTTGGTTCCAGTCTTTCTGGTTCTTTCTCAGGTGATTGCAGACACTGACATTTTATTTTTGGATCATGTAATGAAAATAATTACGCAGGGTGCTAAATTAAACTTCACAGGTAATTTCAGACTGGAGACTCCAGCCAGTGTCTCTTCTTTTGAGGATACAGTTCCACTTGACCCATGAGGGCATCTCATTTTGTGTCTGTAAAGGATGGCAGCTTGGCCAGATAGAGAGCATCCAATGACACTTAGCACCTGTAAATATCCCTTGCAATGTAGGTTGGTTCTGTAGCACCATCACCCGTTTTGCCTTCAAAGACAGATAAAAAGTCCTTGGGAATGATAACTCCAGTGAGGAGCAAACTTTGGAGATAAATGGTACATTGACTTTGCCATTTGCATTTACTGTGCAGCTTGAGATGACTTTTAATTATTCAAAAGAGGCAGAATGTTAGTCACATCTATCTTTGTTCCTCTCCCTAAAGCAAATCCTCTATGTAAATCTTCCTGTGGCCACTATACCAATATTTCCCTGGTATAGCTCCTCTGATTCTCACCTCATTTTTTTTCTTTCTTTGGAATTTTTTGTTAGATGTTTGAGATGCAACAGAATTCAGCTACATTGAGGTGTTTTCTTATCAGCTGTCTCAGATCAGATTGATCAGATCTATTCATGTAGTGAACAAGGAGAAGAACGTGAACACTTTCCAGTGCTACAGACACATATTTAGAAAAATTATATAACAGTTAAATAGCCTCATTAACATGAATATTGAGAAAACTCCATCATATTTGTTCATGTTAGGAAAAACTGGGTGTTCAGTGTCTCGGTCTACACACATGTACCTGGCAAGGGGGTTGGGAGGGAAGGTAATTCCTCAGTGTGTTTAGAGACATGATCTCTATGTTTCTTCCCTTTGGCATCCACTGCTGCCATCACCATGGGCACCTTCTTTCTCCTTTTCTTTAAAAGACAAGAGATTTTATTCATTGCAATCTTAGCCAGTTTTTTGGGAAATGCTCTGTGAGAAATATGCAAAGCAGTAGGGAACTGAGTGTTCGTGCTGTCAGATTACAAATGTTTTTGGCCAATAGGTTTAAACACAGAATGGCATTTGCTTTTAGGGGCTTTGAAGGAAATAACGGAAACCCTGCAACCCTAACCTACAACTCCTTTGTATCAGTTTTTCCTTCTGTAAAGTGGTGACTACAACCCCTTCATATTTTGATTGCTCAGAAATGAGGTGTTTTATCTTGCACACGCTCCAAGTAGAAAATGGTTTCAAATTTTAATTTAGTATCTGTGAAAAATCCTGGGGAAAAAAAAGGGAAAAAACAGAAGAAACAAAAAAAAAAATCACCGTTTCTTAACAGGAGTTTTAAACACAGCAAACCATGTGGTGGTGCTAAAGTTACAAAAGATGAATCCTCACAGAACCACTCTGACAAAATATGTAGAATGTGGCCAGATGAGACATGACAACAAGTACAAATTATAGCAGTGGCAAACCAGTAAACATGGAAATCTGAGTAAATCAGTCATTTCAAATCTATTTGCCAAACTGTGTTTATCCTCTGCAAAACCTCATGATCTCCATAGGAAGCACTTCAGAGCAATCTCTGCAGGGCATTTTCTGGGTGGAGTAAGGATCAAGATATTTCACAGCAGCCTTTTTGCAGACAATACAGCTCATCTTTCAGCCTAATTTAAATGAACAATGATGATACCTGCATTTTTTATTTTTCAACTTGAGTACCCCCTTCCCACTTTGAAATTGTTACACAAGAAGACATTGAATACTGAGGATAGAAAGATTAAACACTTATGGTTTAACAGTTAAAAACTGATTGCATTATTTTGTTTGTGTGTTTATATCTCATCCCTAAACCACATGGATATCTTGGTATTTTGCCACAAAAAGAGCATTTTGTACAGATGTCAGGTTGGTTTTTTTCCCTGTGGCTTCACCAGTACACTCCCATCAATTTCAATGCGGTCCCTCTTGCATGTGACAGTGCAGAATGTGTCCTGCAATCTGCAATCTTTTCTTTCTTTTTCTTCCTGGCCCACATTCCTCAAATTTAGAAAGTGCTTCATTTAGTGGTGAGCCCTATGAAAGACCAAGACTAGATTTTTTAAGTTTTCTTTTTTTCTTTTTCCCTCTTCCCCCCCCCCCCCCCCCCCCCCCCCCCCCCCCTCCAGATCTCTTTTAATCACATAAGTGTAGCCCTGGATTTGTGAGCTGGTTACAGAGGTCCTCAGTGATGAAAGCAGACATGGGCCAGTTAGCCTTTTAAAATATATTCTGTAACTAGGGCAGAATAATTGCATTCAAAATCCATGTTTAACATTCATTTACAGGCTTACAATGAGGCACACTGTATGTGCCATTCCCTAATTTGTACCACTCCGGGAACATTCGCCTTGTCTCAGCACTTAACGTTGGGTTTTGTAGATAGAAGTTGAAGATCTGAGCGCAGACCTGTTTCCCCCTCAGACATCCTGCATAACCTTGGGCCAATTACTAAACTTCAGTGTATTAGTTTTTCCTTCTGTAAAGTGGTGACTACAATACTTGTCACAGAGGTACCTCAGGCTGAGCCGATCGAGATGTGGATGGAATATATCTTGGCCTTAACATGGTATTCACTTTTCAGTAGACTCACCAGAAATCTTCCTTTTTAATGTCCTTCTTCCCTCTGACTTCTTTCTTTTTGGGACAAGCAATTAATGTCTCATTTGCTCCTCCAAGATGGAGCATGAAGGAAGATTGTACTGGGTCAGACTGATGTCCATTTGGCCCTCATTCACCCTCTGCCATCTCCTATGCAATATATGATTTCATGAACTCCTGCCACATCCCTTCTCAACCTTTCCAGACAAATGGCACTACTCCAATGCCATTGATCTGTGCTGGGGAGCAGTTCTGTGGCTGTGGTCAGCCTTGCTGAACTTCTCTGAGGCTTTGCTATGGACTTTTCCTGATAGATGGCCTAGATATGTATGTAGTGTACAAGATGTAAGGGGATCAAATATTTTTTTATTCTGTTCTTTCTATTGAGCTAATTATAATGAACATTGAACTACATTTTGATCAATTATCTGTGAGTGCATCCTCAGCACGTTTGCTGAGGACACGAAGCTGAGTGGTGTGGTTGATATGTCTGATGGATGGGATACCATCCAGAGGGACCTGGACAAGATTGAGAAATAGGCCCGTGGGAGCCTCATGAGGTTCAACAAGGACAAGTGCAAGGTCCTGCACTTGAGTTGGGGCAAATCCTGGTACCAATACAAGCTGGGGATGTGGGGATTGAGAGAAGCCCTGCCAAGAAGGACTTGGGGGTACTGGTGGATGAAAAGCTGGACAGGAGCTGGCAATGTGCACTGCACTCACAGCCCAGAAAGCAAACTGTATCCTGGGCTGCATCAAAAGAAGTGTGGCCTGCTGGTCAAGGAAGGTTATTCTGCCCCTCTACTCCATCCTTGTGAGACCTCACATGAAGTGCTGAGGCCAGCACTGGGGGCTGCAACAGAAGCAGGACATGGACTTGTTGGGGTGAGTCCAGAGGAGGGTCATGAAAAGATCAGGATGGAGCACCTCTCCTGTGATGAAAGGCTGAGGGAATATGGATGGTTTAGCCTGGAGGGGAGAAAGCTCTAGGGAGACCTTATTGCAGTCTTTTAGTACTTAAAAGGGGCTTACAAGAAAGATGGGGGCAAACATTTTAGTAGAGCCTGCTGTGATAGGACAAGGACATGGTTTTAAACTAAAAGAGGGTATATTTAGACTAGATATAAGAAAGAAAGTTTTGACAATGAGTGTGCTGAACCACTGGAATAGGGGTGGTAGCTGCCCCATGCCTGGGAACATTCAGGGTTGGATGAGGCTCTAAACAACCTGGTCTAGTTGAAGATGTCCCTGCTCATTGCATAGGGGTTGGACTAGATGGCCTTTAAAGGTCCCTTCCAACCCAAACCATTCTCTAATCTACCAAGAATCCAAGATATTAATAGTAATGGGGGGTAAGCTCAGCTCAGAGACCATAATTTTATAAGCCAGGCTAGGATTGTGGGATTTTTTTAGCCATATATTTCACTCCAGTATCTAGACTGCATTTCATCTGTCATTTTATTGCTTAGTCGCTGAGTCTGGTAAGGTCTTTTGAAAGGATCTTCACAGATGGTTCAACCTTACTGCACTGAATACTTTTCTTTCATAAGTTATCACCAAGTTTCTTCAGAAAACTTTACCAATCCATTGCCTTTCCACTGATCTCTCCTTCCTTCACCACTTCCCACAGCACTTATGAATATGTTGGACAGCACAGACCCAGCACAACCCAGCTCCCAGGAGAGCTCTTCTAGTGACTTCTCACCCATGCATGAGCTGACCTTTAACTGGTACCTGGGTTTCCTGTACCTTAATCAATTAATAATTCAAACCAGGGGTTTCATTCTTATGCAATTACAGCTTAGTTTCTGTAAAAGCCTGTGGAGTGGGACTTGGTTAAAATTCATTAGGAAGGTAGATTATAACAGTGGATCACCCCTGTCCATGTACTTGTCCCCTTCAAAGAGCTTCAGTGGCAGTTTGAGACTTGGTACTACTGAAGTTTTAATAGATGATGTTACACAAATATCAAGTATTAATACTGTTGTAGCAGCCTTAACAGAGGCTCTTTGTTTTCCTTCTTTGTGTTAGTGCCTTTTTTCTGCCTTTGAGGACTAGAGCAGAAGTGTAGATATCGCTTCATCTGTCTTCTGGACACTTGGCTGCCTCTGTCTCATATTTGCTTCTGCAATCTCAGCCTCCACACTTTGCAAGTTGCCCCACATCCTGTACATCTCCCAACCTAGCGACAGGCTCCAAACCTCACTGCAAGAGGGAAAAAGGCCACACTGGGAAAAAAAGTTGTATTGGGGTTTGCTTGTTTTAAACAAAAGGGGAGAACTCACCTGAGATTACTGGCTACCCTTATCTTCTACTTAGTGAATCATGAGGTGTGATGTCATCACCAGGTTGTACTCCAAAATAGTGTTTTGGATACTGATCAGCTCTGAAACAGCAACAATGTTTCAGAATATGGTGCACAAACCCACTGCAGGTTAGTGATGTCTTCCTAATACAATACTCCAAGATATTGCAGCTATTTTATCTCAAGGCAGGATCTATCTGAAGGAAGAAGTGGAAAAGGGAACAAGACTTTTTGAAACTAAATAATGCCCTGCTGAAGCTTGATCCCAAGATATAGTGAAATCTTCTGGATTTGTGACCTCAACAAATCCTCTAGATCATGAGGTCTGATGGAAAATCTTAGAATATTTGAAATTTTATATCAAGCTCATGAAGATGATTATTATTGAAGAAAATGTGCTTATATATACTTTCTGTGTACATATTGGAGATTTTTTTCTATATAAAAAATTATGAAGAAGGGAGAACCTTCAATGTACCAAAGCACTGATTTCTTAGAGGGCTGCTTTGTTCAGTTTCCTAGCTAACCTGCTGTGCTATGACCAACATCAAGAAACCTGTCTGTGGAGAATTTTTGAGTCAAAGAACTCATAAAAAGCTGAACTGAAAAGCCTAAACATGATTCTGTTTGATCCCTTTATTAAAGACCATATCCTAGATGCCCAGGTTCCCTACCTTTCATCTGACGCACAGTAACAATTCCTGGTATTTTCCTGAGGAGAAATGAAATCATCACTGGAGCCAGATCAGACCTTTCATAGCTCCTTATCAATGTCCCATTTTCAAGTTTCCATTAAATTAATTTCCTTGAAGATAACTTTTAGAAATTTAGACCATTTCTGCTGGCAAATGATGCCATGCCCCAGTCTAGTGGGAAACTTTCAGAGTGGTATGATTCACTGACATTATACTCCAGATTTCCACCCCCTGGTTTCTGTATGGTACCTTCAACCAGCGTTTTCCAACAGCAGAGACCAAACCTCCCCAGACCTCGATGTGAGCAACAAGCAGCAGAAACACACAATCACACAGCAGCATATTGCCTCACACAAAACCTTAAACGAGAGGTTTATTGCAAAAAACATTTGTTCATTTTTTTTTTTTTACTTTTTTTTAAAATGAGGATTTAATTCCTCATTTATTTTTTTCCCTCAGGAAGCAACTGTTTCACAGACACATCATTATTTCCCTCACCCTTGCTATGGGAATGGTTTTCTACAAATATGGACCTCAGTGTCCCTGCCTTGCTGAGATAGCCTCTTTAAAACCAGGAGCTGCATGAGTAAGTAAAACAAATTGAAGTCATAAAATGGAGTCCATTTCTGGTGAGCGCCAGTCGCTGTATCAGCACCTGCTGACTGCTCCAATGCAAATTTTTATTGCGTTCCCATCCATTGCTAGTGTTTGGCTACGGCGGCATAATCCTCCCGGTCCCGAGCCACGATGAACCTCCTGTGCTCCCTTGCTCCCAGCAGACCCAAAAAGCAGTTCTGCTTCTATTGTCTGGCTGACAGCACTCCATGATTTCTGCACTGCACTGTATATTCAAACAAACACTGACTTGCAAGCCCACTTTTTTTTTTTTCAGCCACAAATACGTATTAATAAAGCGGAGTTTGTTGTTGCTGAATATAGCAATGACATTTGTCTCGTGTTTGTCGCTTTGATTGGAAAAAGCCCTGGCACTCTGAAATGCGTCTCAGGCTGTGCCGAGCAAGATGTGTGCTCGGCTTTGTGCCGGGGCACGGCGACAGAAGAAAGAAACAATTAGCTCAACGCTGCCAATGTAATAGCTTTTGCTTATTCTTCAGCAAAAGCATAAGGGCCAAGTCTCCAAACACTGAAGTCAAGGGAAGGATTCCTGTTGTTTCACTCAGCTTTGGATCAAAGCCACTGTGCAAAGGCATGATTTTTCAGTAGGTTAAAGAGAGTATACCTTTTTCTTTTTTTTAAATAAATCTAAAGAATAAGAACATGGATATGCTATTTCTAGCCCATCTATGCTGAAATAATGAGAGTGGAGAAGTCTAGAGAAAATTCAGATGAAGACATTTGGAAAAATTTGAAAAACTCATCCAAACCCACACTTTTAGGGTGACTGAAACTATTCATGTGTATGTGGTGAATTTGAGAAACAGGCTGGGCAAAGGAAATAGCACGGGGGCATTTGTCTACAAAAAATTGTTAGAAAAATAGCATTTGATTTAGAAATGTCGCATAATCAATTTAAAAATAACAAAGCAACATTGGCTTGACCCAAATACACTATAGTAAATGCTCCCCCTCCCCCAAATGATCCTTTTGCCTCCTTCTCCAATTTCCTAACTTAGCCATCAAAGGAAGGCGGGAGTCTAATTGCCCAGCTGTGATTGTAAGGAAACGATTCAAACACTGCAGTCGCTGTTGCCTCCTTTGTGGCTGAGCCAGAGAAGTGAGCCATGTGCACTCCCATTAACTGGTAGACTAATCATTTTTTGCTGCTTGTTATGGAGAGCTGTGCACACGGATGTCTCTGCTTAGTGGGATGAAGTTCTGAGAGTGCTTTTTGGTTCCTGTGGCTTTCATCCTTGGTGCCAGGGTTTTCAGCTCTCAATGGGAAGAATTAAGGTGCTTCCTTTTCTGGCTTCCCGAAAGGCAGATTGTTTATTACACCTGGATGCAAATTAAGCTGTCTGCCTTTGTGGAGACAAAGAAAATGAGAGTGAGCTTCACTGTAGGAACAAAAGCTCCCTGAGGTTGGAAAGACTGGCTCTGGATAAATGTACAGCAAGCTGGGGGTGTGAGTGTGTGACAGCAGGCTGCCTTCTCATGGAGCCAAAGGGCTCTCAGACCTGTCTTTAACCATGCCATGGCTCAACACTTGTATGGAATGCTCTTGGCAGTAGTGGAGAGGTAACCTCTCCTTCAACATGACCCTCACTGTGCTTGGTGCACCCTGTCTGTGTCACTTCCTTTCACTCCACATCTTCCCTTTTGGACATACTCTGACCAGTTCAGCTCAGTGCTCTTCCTCTGCCAGTGACTACAGCAGATACTTAAGAAAAGGTTTTGAGGAAAAAATATAAATCTATTACCTACCCAAATTTCAGGCATCAGAAAGGCAGAGATACAGGCTGCCTCTCAATGCTCCAATTTAATACTCTCAGATAAGACTTCTACCATGGATTTACATGGTCAGATCCATTTATACCTTCAGCTATTTCAACATCCTGTGGTGATGAGGTCTGTGCTTTAATGCTATATCATGTAATAACAATACTTCCTTCTCTGTGTTTTAAACCCACTGCCTAATAATTTTACTAGGTGCTCTCTAGTTCCTGGATTATAAACAATAGTTGTCAATCTTTCCAGATTGGCTTTACTGTAGTTGAACATAATTGCCAAGCTTAACCTCCCACACATGCCCCCTCTGCCATCCTTTGTCCAGGCAGAAGTCTGACCTATTTCCCAGCTCCTTTGTGGGGACATTATCTATTTAGGCACAGCCATAAACTTTTATGCTCCTAGTGCTTCCTCTTTTGGGGAAAAAAGAGGGTAGCCAAACTTCATAATATCCAAGATATGACGTGGTGTGAAGCAATATGATTTGGAATAATGTTGGGATTTAATTCTTCTCATTTTCTTTCCAAGTATTATACCTGCCTTTTTGATTCTTGCTGATAACTGAGTTGATGTTTCCAGAGAACAATGCAGAACAGCCTCAAGTAAAATTATCCAGTATCCTGTTGTTTTACGTACATCACTGGAGTTGTTTTCTCAATGTCCATAACTTCATATATCTCATGATAACATTATCAGCCCAGTACAGCACTGTACACAGAAATGATGCTGATGTTTTTCTGAGTACTTGGTTTTCTCTCAGTGGTTTTGTCAGGGAGATTGAAGCACACAGACTGGTCAGAGAATGAAGTGCATGAGCAAAGACATTTGAGAACCATCACTCCCATACCTGAGGGTAACAGGCAGTGTAAACCTGTCTGAAAGTTCACCACGATTAGCAGTGTGGTTAAAGATATTTCTGTATGGATTTTTTGATTTTTTTGAGAAATAGGTTCCCTTTTTTTTTTTTTTAAACAGCCTGAGAAAACATTGGAAGTGTATCCATTACTCAATATAAAAGAGCTATTTGTTCAGGAAAAATCCTATAATTTTGTGTTAAAGTGTTTATGCTAGCTTAAAATCAGAATGAGAGGTTTCATTTGACTGAGTATATAAATATGTTTCCTTCAGGAACAGACATTAAAATGAAAATCGATTCATATTTACCCAGCTTCAAATGTGATGTTGTGAGAGCAGAATAGTGCAGAAACCATTTCTCCAGCAGTGTAGTCATCAGCTTCACTCCTGATCTCACAAAGGAATTTGATCTATGGGGCAGAACTAAGGAGGCCTTTAAGTTAACATTATACAAAGTGTCAGGTGAAGGGAAGGCAAAGATCATATTTTCACTACTGTGCAAAGCCACTGCCAGCAATATTTGAAAGTCTACTCTGGTGCACTGTATGTGGAACAGGCAAAGTGTATCCCAGGGCAAGCTGGGGAAATCATCTTAAGAAATGTTTCCTTCTTTTTCTCTGGTAACTTGTGGATAATTTGAGCTTGGACTGGTTTGAGAAACCTAAAATAACTAACCTAGGTTGAACTTAACAAGGCAACACTTAGAGGGGAGTAAACAGGCATGCAAATTTGATTGAGACTTTGGATAATTTCATCTCCATGACTTGCTGCCCAACTTTGCAAAGTGAAATAATGTCCTTTCACCCCATTCAAGCAGTAAGAAAATTCAGCTGGATAGAAGTGTGAGATCTAGAGCCAGGAGAGGGCTTGCATGTTTCAGTACCTGGCACTGCCACTCCTGTTGGAGATGCCACTGCAAGACAGGCTGAAACTTGGTGTTGCTTTGTTTCTGCCTTGGTATATGTTGGATTAAACTACATGCAGTGGAAGAACTTAAGTGAAACAAACCTGGCAAACCCAGAAGCAGTGATGGGTTCCCTTGTGTTATCTGTTTTGAATGTTTGTGTGAGGGGACAGAGAGGGTCAAATATTTTTGGGCAGAGAGGAGAGCTGCATGTGGATCTTGTGTACCTTCAGTGAGACCTCTGTGTCCTGAGCTCTTGCATAAATGGGGATATATTCTCCTCTTCTGCTTATCTTTTTGTGTCGGGATTGGCCCCATAAATGTGCTTTAGATATCTTCAGAGAAAGCAGGCAGGGGAACAATGAATTTGCTCCCAGATCCCAGTGGGATCCCAATGGGATCTGGGAATGAAGATGCAAAGATATTCAATGTTATCAGGACACATATCACTGATAGGTTGCCTCGAGTCCTTAAGGCTGTTTACTGACAGATGTGGAATAATTAAGTTCTGGGAACCTGAGAGGTCTCTCAGGTGAGGTGAAAACAGTGAGGGGATTTTGAAGATATCACTGTTTTGCACTCTGTGAGCCTGAGTCCTTTTGCAGATCTAGACCTAAGATGCAAGCAGTGATGCCCTGCTGAAGACCTCCAAGGAGGTTAATCCAGTGAAAAATCAAATGTGTAACTGGGTGCTTAAAGACTTACACACAGCAAGGACTGAGATTACGTGGATAAATTTAATGTCAGGTCACCTATCATTGAATAGAAACATGATAAATTTTAGCTCTATTGTAAATATTTTCTGTGATTGATGCCGGTTTAGAGGCAGTAGATAAAGAAATGTTGCTGGTTTTGAACATAAGCAATATTTATTGTAATGGCTTTGGGTGAGTCGAGTCTTTTCGAGATAGGATCTTCTGGTTGAACAGCAAACATCATGTCAGTCCCTCCTGTTTTCATTAAATGTGAGAGTACGATTATATCACTAAGAATAACAGCGTACAACTCGCTGAGAGTCTTACAAAGGCCTTTAAAGATACTAGTATGCAGGGGGCATGGGAATGTGAGGTTTTCTTTGCTTTGGACAGAGGGGCTGTTTTCCATCATCTCCCAGTCCCCTACTTACCAGCAGGGACGCTCTCAGGGTCACAACACATCTACTGCAAAATACTGTCTTGGTTCAGAAGAAGGGGACATTTTGAAAAGGGCACTTATGACAAAGGGTGCATTTTCACCTCTTGCTGCTTGCAGAGAAGAGGCTCTTTTCTTTTTTCAGATCTATTAGGCAAATAAGAAAAACTACCAGAGAGATTATTTTCCTGGGAAACAGAGTGCTGGAGAAGGGATGCAACATTTTAAAGCACATCTACTACACCCAATTTGAGTTGTGTCACTTCTAAATACCTTGGAATAGCATGGTTTCACCCACCCCATCATTAAATCATGAGTATTAATGGGACTTTCAAGAGTGCATCCACGGGGAAATGCACTGCATCTCTCTGTTAGTTTCCTTCAGGATGACACTGTGTGTGCACGCTGTGGGCTTTATTGGCAACAGCTCCTTTTCATTTGAGATGTGTAAAACTATATTTACAGTACAACAGTTTTAATTACCGATACAAGAGTGATGAAGGAAAGGAAAGAAAAGGATGATCCATAATTGCCCATCTTTCTGATCAGGAAGGAAACATATAAATGTGTAAGATGAGATTAAACTACTGAAAGTGCATCAAGAACATTATATGTTTCCATGATTGAAACCTTTCCTGGAGTCACGATAAGCACCCAACAGAAAAACAGGCCACTAATTAGTGAAGAAAGTAAATTATAATCATGCATGACAATATCCATATCCATGCTAATGGAGTTAGAATGTGCCAGTATTAATTTTGCAAGAAGGAGCACTTTAAGACTAGGGCTGCTAGATGAACCTCAAATGAACAAGGCTGTGCTCCAGAACTAAATCATCTCCTCAGACCATTGCCCTCAGCATAACAGAGGTAAATCCTGCCCTGATACTGTAGTGGGAGATCTAGAGCTAGGTTTTAAGAAATGTGAACCACTTGCTGCTCCCAGTGAAGCTGGCATTAAATGTATCTGCTTTTCTGGTAGAAACTGGCAATTCACAGAAACCAAATCCTTCCCTAGATCCTTATATCTGGGGCAGATGAGAAGTCTCCTGTATTTTTATAGAGAAAGGGAAAACCCCCCAATAATTAAACCTTTCCAAAACTTTGTAAGATACAGATGTGTATTTGCCCTAATACAGAGCAGAAGCAGTTTTTTTGAGAGCTTAAATGTACCTTTAGGTCAGAGAAATTGTTTCCCACACAGCTCTACTTATGAATTATTTTCCAGATATAAGGCAGTGTTGTGCCTCTGGGTACTCTGGGAGTGTGGGCTCACTCTCAAAATGTTCTTTTCTGTAGGCTTTGTTTGTGTGACTTTTTCTTGTATTTTGTAGTTGATTAGCTTAGATTGATGCAATTAGCGTAATTAAGTGTAATTATGAATTTTGGTGCAAATTCATGTAATCATATATTTACAATGTGTAATTAGGTAATTACAATATGTAATTTGCAATATAAAATGTAATGTCACTACAAAATGCTGATTAAATTTTATATTAAAAAAAGATGTCCTGGCACATGGAATGGATAATCTCAAAAGTTCATTCTTTTGGAATATCTTTAGGAACTCCCTTTCAAATGATCCAATCCTTCTATTTCCCATATGGAAGCAGAACCCTGCAAACAAATGATTTTATAAAACAAACATATTTCCTCATCTCACTGTGGCAAGCTGAAAAAAAGTGCCCTCACGTTCCACCTGCATTTTCCAACCTCTTTTCTACGTACATACTTTAAAAGAAAAACAGACAAAAAGAGCTCCAATAAAACACGCCAACAATTTGCAGCAGCAGCAAAAGAGCAGTAACAAAGAGATTTATGTTTTGAAATTGTAATGATTTGTGCTCCGTTTTATTGAATCCATTTTTCTGTGTAATATTTAATCTCTGAGCAGAGCATTTAAAATGCAGCAATTAAATGCCTTTATATGTTGATGCATCTCTGCGGACCAAAGATGAAGTAAATGGATTTTGCTTGTGGATACTCTGAGGAAGTCTTCTGGGAAATGAAATCTCCATTTCAGCATCAGCAGTAAATATTAGCTGAACACCTTCATGATTGCCATGGCAGCTTAAGGCTGCAGCAGTGGCACCCATGCGTGTCTATGAAGTCCTCAGTGGTTTGTTCATAGAGACTGTTCATCCCTGTGGATGAGGACTAAATAAATGACTGTTGTGTTTGACACAGATTTTCTTAAGATATTGAGGTTATTGGTCAATGGATGTGATGATAGAGCTAAAGGTCACTTTGACACTAACCTAGCAAACCACCTGCATGCCTCAACATATTAGCATATGAAAAACCCCACTCCTAGGATTTTAGAATATTCCAGTAAGCATTTCCCTCCACTTGTAGGACCAAAAGGTCCTTTAGAAATATCTCAATCTCACCTTAAGATGTCTTTAACCTATGATACTTCAAAGTTGTAGCAGATCTCTCAAGAATCCAGAAGAAATTATTATTGCCTGGGTAGTCTCACAGCCACATTTCTACCAAGCCATGAAACCACACAGCATACCATGGTGAAGCTGCTTGTTCTCTTGGAGAAAATGTGACTTAATGTTTATTTTGGTCAGGTTACTCCGTAGTTCATGGGAAATAATTGAGAAGGCAATCAGGCACTACAGAATTTAATTTTTAATCCGATGTCACTGGTTAGAAAAGGCACAAGAGGAGATGGTTTCATCCATGCAATGCAACATCTTCCCCGACACTGCAAATATTCTGTAGCTAGGGAACAAAGTGTCTCATGAGCCCAAAAGGGGCTATGAGATGCTCTTCAGAGTATTGAGGGATTTTGGAAACTGGCTAGCTTCTGGTGCCAAGCCCCCAGTGTAAATAAAGGTGTGTCAGGGAAACTTCATACCATTCTTGTTAAAAAATGATGTGATCTCCAAACAGGCACAAAGCCAGCAGCCGAGCTTGAAGAAGTGTCGTGTCATTTACTGCTCCATGTTGGCAGATTTCCACTGCAGTTGACACCTTTGCACAGCTAACACCTTCCTGATCTCCAGATGCGAGCACTACATCTAATCTGGTTACAAATCCTGCTCAGCTTGCCAAGGAAAATAAGTCTGAAGTTTCCAACAATTGCATTATGAACCACTCTGAAGAAATAGCTTTCCCCATTGGTTTCCAAAAAAATGTGGTCTTCTCTACCCTTGAAGCAAGGTTTTGAGCAGAATCTAGGCTTGCTTTCTGTAAGGGCTGAAAGAGAAGTATGAGCAGGACCGTAAGCAGAGAATAAGAACTGCTGAAAGCAGAGGGAAACTCATTAGCTGGGGCACTCTGCTTCATGAAGTTCTTTGGAAAAACAAGATATTTCACTAACCACCTCATTCACAAAGATCTCACTGATGCACAAGGAATTTTTGCCATTGGTTTCCATTAATGCCTGTGAAGATTAACCGTGAAAATATCTGCTGCACAGATGGGAGAATAAATTGAGTAGCTCTGCTATGAAATAAACGTGGATGTTACCAAATAAAGAACAGGTTTGTGCATAGGCTGTAAAAACCAGTCTGTGAAGTCTGGCTGTGAAGCAAGGCAAAGGATTAGGTGCTGGGAGGATTTGGAATACAAATAAATACACATAATTGAAATAAAGAGGAAAAGCACATCTTTTGATAGCAGAAGTACATGTTAAGAGAGGAACTACCATAACCAGGAATTGCTTTTTCAAGATAAAATAGAGTCCTTCAAAATGTCTATAAAGAAAATAAGATTATCAGGATGTCTTTATCATTAGAAGAAAAGGAATATTAAAAGACCTCAGTTAGGTCTGAATAAAAAAGATAAATTTCAAGTAAACTGGCATGGAGTTTATCCATGGCTGGGTTTGCAGTAGTAAAGTCAGTGAGGGTATAAGCTGTGTGATTTACAGGCAGTAAGCTTCTGTAAAATTTACAAACTGCTGTTATAAAATGTCACCTTTTATGATGTATTCCACTCAGCCTGCATATATAAAGGGCACTGCAATAGAAAGAGTAGCAAAGGCAAAGCAATCTTCTCTCCTACCCAGCCAGCTACCTTTTTTTGCTTTTACAGCAGTAGCTGTATCATCCAATGTCCCTGGCGATAGTTTTTTCCTCATTAGCTTTTCTGTTTGTGTAGATATATTGTTGGCCTTGCCATTATTAATAGAAAATTTAGGGTAGTTTAAATGTGAGTTTTTTGTAAGATGGTCATGGATGAATAGAGCAAGACTCCTCCCATTCCCCTCAGTGTTTAATTAGAAGTAGGGTTTATGATAGAGTCGGGCAACTTTCTATTTTTTATGCATTGATTTAATTGCTCAGTCTACATCTATACAAGACTTAGGCATGATAGGCCTTAGTAATCCAGAGCCAAAATTAATTCATGAAGCTCTGAGTTTCTCTGGAAGTTAAGCATCCGTTTCCAACCTGACTCGTTAAATTTAGAAAACCTCCAAGAATCCCCCTCAAGGTGTCAATCTGTTCAAGGCTTTGCTGGAAGGGTGACTGGGTCACTGCACCTTTTGGGCAAGTTCAGGTGTCCTGGATAGGGATCGTTCTGGCTGATATTATCAGGTTTCTGGTCAGCCGGGGTCCAGGCTGAGCTCCTCAGCTGGGTGATTTACGGTGACTGAGCTCCTTTGAAGTTACAGCCCAGTCCCTTCTTCCTGCCAAAAGCACCCACGTAAACCAAGTCCTGCTCAGCCTGCACACATTCCTCTCATTTTCTGTGTTGACTGAGGAGGTAATTCCCACCCAGAGCTTCACCTCCAGGTGAAAGCTCAAACATTATGCGCTCTACGCAGTCCAGTGTGAGTGACACAGCTGCCTCTGATCTAAGGGGAGAGTCCTGATACTCTTCATCTTTGAGTGCTAACAAAAAAGAAATACACTTTAAATTAAGATTTTAACAGGGCTGTATTCTGGAAGTTCGGGAAAATAAATCAATAATGGTGGTGATAAAACTGCAGTTTAAATGGTAGCTGTTATAGTAAAACAATAGTCAGTGCACAGCCATTTTACCACCCTATGGCAATGGTTTCTGCAGTTTACTCTGACAGATTTATTGTTGCCTCCATTTAATAATCTATTTCTCTTTAGCACAACCACCACAATTATAAGTTTAAAATAAGCTTTTTTTTAATTTTACTGCACAAAATCCAGTAGATTCTACATCTACTGCCTCACTAGGAAAATATTTGAATTCAAACTGTTCATAAAAAGAACAACAAATAAATACAGTTAGGAACCACTTCTTTTGATGGAAATTGGATGAGTCTCATCAACTTCAGCAGAAAAGTGTGTCTGAGAGCATATGGGATGGAGAGTGCTACGGCTGTGAACCTGCCAGTAAACTCCAAGAATTGTGTGCCGTGCAATAAGTAACAACCAGCAAACTGGTTTAAATTCATTGTAAAGTTGTGTTGAAGTAATTCAGAGCTGGAAGTTAGGAGAGTACAGGCATATGGGAGAATTTGGAGTGTCTTGGAAGGAGAAGTTTCATGTAATTTCTATAAAGAAAATACAGACCAAGCATCATGCTAGTACAACTCCACAGCTTCTAATGCCAGGGAGGACAAAGGGTGGGATCATTTTTCAGCACTGACTTTTCTGGAAATACTATGACTTGAGTTGGATTGAGTAACCTATAAGTTAGAAGGCTACATGGCCAGGATTTTGCATGCAAGAAGAACAAAGAATAAGTGTAGTAAATGCAGTAGTATTAAAAAGTCTATTTTAAAAAAAATCAAAATGGGAAGATGCTGTGGCTTTTCTGCTGAATGAGAACTTCAGTATTATGTGTTCCTCTTGTTCCACAGAGAGTGCTTCTTCTCACACCATGCTCCAGAGGCTGTGCTGGTGTCTTGCTCTACAAAGGTATGGTGGGTAAGAGATCAGACCTGGTGAGTGCTGTGTCTGACCAGGGCCAGCAGGAACTGCATGGGAAAGGATGTGTCGTGTGAGGAAGGTGACAAAGTTTGGAGGCAGAGAGGTCCCAAAGAAAGAAAACTGGGTGCATGTCTTGACAGGCAGTCGGCATTTCTTCCTGCACTATGTTTATATCCTTGTGCTAGTTGGAATTCGAGCTTTTATGATGTTTTGTTCCTGGTCTGTGGATTTGAGTTTGATCACTAAAAGCCAGAAACATGTTAAGTCTTGTAAAAGCGCTTACAGAAATTTGTGGAGGAGCCAGGTGAGTTTATAAAGCACAAGATTAATATTATTGCTCCACAGATTAGGTGACTTAAATCAGGATTGCAACGAGACTCTATGTCAGGACGAAACATAGAGAACAGGCCTCTGGGTCCCTTTTGCATAAAGTCATCCTTCCACCATGAATGTTCTTACCTGGCCCTCTTGAAAAAAATCGCAGCAATTCCGCTGATTTTAATGAATCAGAACAGGCCATAAGCACCTGTTCTTTCAGGCCTGTCTCCTGCACTAATATCTAGTTTGGATTTACTTCTGTAGCATATGTTAAATTCTTGATAATCTTGATAATTGGAGCAAATCCACCATTTTTCAATGGAATTACATAAATGAAGGATACATAGATCAACAGAATTGTATTATTTCATCAACAAATACAAAAAGTTGGCACTTCAAAGCACAAAATACTTTCTACAAATGTACCCAATTAGAAAGGTAGTGAAAAAATCTTGATGTATGTTGAAACATTTCTTCTCTGTATAGAATTACTCTACCAAAAGTCTTTACTTACTAGCCTCCTTCAGCAGCAAAGGACCTGGCACATGTCTTTTTAGAATCAAATCTGTTTTCTTCCTCATTTCTGCTGGTTTGAGGATTAAATATGTTTTGTACCAGAAAACTGAACCTGAAGCAAACTTAATTCAATACTGTTGTGGACCACAGTGTAGCGAAGCCATATTTTGGGGTTGGATGGGCAAAAACAGTTCCAGGTATGATGGAAAAATATGTCTGATATAATTTCTTTCATTTTACCCACTTATCCTACCTACTATTTTAAGCCCTTTCCTGCAAAAGGAGAAGTCATAGAATTAGGCTGCGTGCCCAAATCCAATGAATTTGTATGCAATATTTACATGCCTGCACACTGTTTTTCTACCAGGTTCTCTGTATCTTCAGTGCACAGAATAGGGGTACTCAAAGAATGAGCAGATGTTTGCTAGTTATGTTTTCCTCGTTGTTCCATGAGCAGCCCCATGAATTATCTGCACACACCATTCAAACCTTACTCAGCAAACAATTGTTATTTTCCTCCTGGGCTCTCCTTTGATGTTCGCTGTTACAGTACCTAAATGCTTCACAAATATTAATGCACTGATTTTTATGCCGTTCACCTGGACACGCATTAACTCACCTTTACTGATCATAAACTACGACACAGGGATAGAGGTTAAAAATATCCCCGTCTGATACAGAGATGGAGGCATGGGGGTTTGGTTTACAGCACACCCAGGACTATCCAGCACTTTGCTCTAAGCTGGAGAGCACAAGCTCCAGCCTTCTGACAGCATGACTCCTGTGTCTCTCTAGGCACTTCATGGTGCCCTCATTGCCAGCCCCATTGAAGTTCTTGCCAGATGTGTGGAGGGGGTACAGCTTTTCAGGGGCAGGGAGACTCTAGCAGCCTTGCAGCTCTTCAGACTGTCTTGATTAATCTATATAACTAGTTGTGATTTTCCTGAAGAATCACAGATGCCCAGAAGCAGCAAGGTTTCATCCTCTGGGTATAAAAAGGGCTGTTAATTAATAATTGGACATCTCAGCTATTTGGATGGTAGGATGTGATTTGTGGTTTTGAATACATTTCTCCAAGTAGGACATGAGTTCAAAATTGCTTTGAACACTTCTGAGGGACTGGGCTGTGACAAGGATCTGTGCCAGCAATCCTGTTGTGTCTGTACAACTGTGCTACGAACATGGGGAGATTCCTCTGTCTGCAGCTCTTGGCATTGGTGAAGCTGAGGGATGCAGATGTAAATACCAGGCATCTGAACATAGCCACAGTTGAAACATGTAGGTGGAGATCATCTCACAGCTTCATGAATCACTGTCCTTTCTACAGGAGAACGAGGGATTAACATTCTGTGGGGCCTGTAGTTTCTTTGATGCCTTGACATTGCAGTATTGTGTAGCTGCTCGGTTTTCATCTCAGTTTTGGAGCCCAGCTCTAGATGAGACTGTGATAATGCAGGAATATTAAAATTAACATACCAAGCTGATGGAGTGCCTGCATTTGGCTTGGAACAAGATACCTGCATGTGACCTTTGAGACAGCACAAATAGTTTCTATAGGCACATCTTACAGACAGGACAGGAATACCTCTTGCTAAATTTCTTCTTGTTATACTGTGTTCAGTGCTCAGTGACTGTATCCAGATGGCTGGCTCCCTCAAAACCACTCCAAAATACTTTTCCATGTAAACAGGTGGGACACTGCCGAAATCGTAAAGAGATGCAGGCTATCACAGTTATTACAGGACTATGGGGTGGAGAAAAACCAGACACAGGATTATTCAGAGCTGATACCCCTCTGGAAGAAACCCTCCTATCAGAGTAGCTGGTCAAAACTTAGTATAACAAAACTTGTAAAACATAAGATCCGTTTTTGCAAGTTTCACACAAAATCAGACAAGAGCTTAGAGAAGGCTTTGAATGTTGTACGATGGAACAAAACTGAAGAAAATGAGGTTCATATTAGAGATGCAATTTTTTCTAGGTTCTGCTGCTCATAGGAGTTTCCTTGACAGCTGTTGTGCATACGCACCAACACATATTCCCACCAGTTACCAACTCAACGTGGATTTTGGACTGCAAAATCAGGCAGAAACACAGCACCAGGTGGAAAGGCCTGAGGCCAGTTTCTGCAGCCCAGCGAGCCTCACACAGGCTCTGAAGTAATTTCTGTGAGCCTTTGAATGCCTTACAGAGAGGATATATTAAATATGCCTTAGAGGAAGAAAGGCAAAAGACTGAATTATTCTAAGACGTGCAGAAATAATATTCAAATGTCTAAAGAGTGCTCTGGTGTCCCGAATTGAACCAGAGGAGTGGATCAATTTTATCACAGCCAATGGGTCTCAGACATCAGCAAAGAGTACCTCTTGCTCCCACAAAGGGAAGTAATTTTGTCGGTTTGGAAGCTGGGGGGGAACGACCTCAACAACAATATTTTGCACAGGGTAGCAAGACCTCTTGCTAAGGGGATTAAAAAAAACCCAGAAAATTCTGTGAGCATCCCTACCCCAAAGAAATAAGATGGAAGAGGGATTAAGGTGCCTTAGGAAATTGATCAGTGGTTCTGAAGATATTATGAAAACCTCTGTCTCTGATATCATCTATTCAAGAGGTAAGCACTTTTTTTTCCCCTAAGAATGGGCTTTTGCTAAGCTTTCATACTAACCAGTGGAAGGAACAGCTATTTCCGTTAGTGACAGAGAAATTAGTAAAATGGTTAGTTAGTTGCTTCCTGGGAAAGCCCCTGTAAAGCATCAATGGTCATCCAAAAGTCATTTAATTTTTATAGTTATCAATGAGAATTTGGACCAAACTTGTGAACAGACAAGAACAGACAGCTTCTAAAAGAGCACATCATTATCTGATAAGTTAAAAGGGTGAGGGAGATAGACACTGGGATGACAATGAACCAGTATTTCTAACAAAGGACAATTCTTCCTAAAACAGAAATATTAAATGTCAAAACTCAATTTTGACTTCCTGAGACTGTCAGCCTTTTGCCTGACTATAAAAGGGTTCTACATCTAATACCTTGATTTCATTTTTTAGGGTTAGAGAGAGTCGCTGCCACAAAGGTTGTAACTAGGCACAGTTACACACTTACACAGTTATAATACGCATCCACTCTGGAGGATTTTCATCTTTGATGATTTATTTGGTGAGTTACAACCCACAAAAATTGATTAGATTAAGAAAAGGGTAGGAATACCCCTTGTAGATCAGCTCTGCCAGGTAGTTCAATCTCAGATGAATTTGAGGGCTAGCCCATCACCAAGAAAAATCCCTTAAGTTTCAGTCTTGGGGCATCAAGATCCATCTTCTACAGGATGCAGTAAAGTGGGTTCATCCTCTAGTACAGATATTAGTACAGACTGTAGTATAGCCTGTAGTACAGACTCTGAAAATAACCCACTGCCCGCAGTGTGATGAGTGCAGGTGGTGTCTGGAAATGTTCCCATCTGGCAATTCATGGAGGTGGGAGCAGAGATGTGATTCTCCTTGTGTTCTTTCAGCCCATTTGTGTAGTGGGTAAAGAAGTGGCTTCCCTCCAAATGGGCTTGTCAATTGGCTCCATGTACATTTCAAGCCACAGTCAGTGTCAGGGAATATGCATGTGGAAACACAAGACATGGCACCTTTGGTAGAGGTAGAGAAATGTGGAGAAATGTCTCGGTGACAACCCTGTTCTGTCATCCAGACTTGCAGAAAAGTGTGTTGTGCCTGTATTGTTTTAATGAGTTGTATGGCATTAGCATCCCTGCAGTCTTGCAGTCATGAAATTGCTGAAATGAGAGGGTTTTTCTGGTAATGTATTCTTAAATGTTTCCCAGTCTGAGCTAAGTGTCTGTAGATTTTGTGTCGATTTCAGACTGTTCAGTCTCACCGTCTCCTGTTACCTTTGTGTAACAGAACAGCTACCTTAAATGGAGTTGTTTCTGGCTTCTGGCTGGGTAATTTAAAATTCTTAAATGGAAAGACTGGGAGATAGCATTTGCTAAATAATTAATCACATATGATCTTGTTTGCAGGCTGAACTTTTTTCTTGTGGGGATAAACGGATGCTTGCACGAAGAACAGTCCTTTTGCACTAATCTGCACAGACAAAACTTTGTTGCAGCCAATATTAAACATCATGGGAAATCAACATGGCTGCAACAGATAGCTGTTAAGAATATAAATGAGTGTGCTTAAAAATTTTGGGGTTGTCTGAAATTCAAGCTGAATGCAGGAGCAACCCTCAAAGAATGATTTTTTTTATATATAAATAATTCACTGTGTGCACAAAGCCTGCATTTTATTTCTATTTAACTTTGAATTGCTTGAATTTATTTTTCTGTTATATGGGAGATGTGGAAGCATATTATTGGCTGTATCTTTACAAGCAGAGGTGTAATTCTGGGAGTGGTGGGAGAGCTTGACTCATGCCGTGACTTCTGCCAGAGAGCTTGAACCTTGACAGCCATTGGTATCCTATTTTCTCTACTCGCCCCTGAAAAAGGCAGAAAGCAGGAAGGATATTGTGTGAACAGGGCACGGAAGCCAAGGGCTTTTTTTTGTACCCTGTCATCCCAGCAATGAGACAGGCAGCCTGCTGAAGGGAGACAGCGATGGCTCTGAACAGCTCAGGGGAAGGGCTCAGGTTGCACTCCTCCATTCTGCTAAAATGTGCAGCACACCTTGCAGTGAAGCAAACAAGCAAACTTCAAAAAGGGAAGCAATATGCTGCCCTTGCTCAAAGATCCTATCTCTTCACAGAAGGGACTTTAACTGCCTTTGGGAGTTTTTACTACTACTCCAACTTGCAATTCTCTTCACATAGCGCTTCAGTCCCCAAATAGCATCTTAGAGCTCTAAAAATCAGAACCCCCTAGACCTCCTGCTAGCATAATAAGATTTGTTTCCTGCTTATTCGAGTGTGTCTGTGCGTGTTAAGAGAATTGAGGCTGGGAGCAGGGGGTTGAAGGAGACGATGCCAGGTTGAAGTACCCGTTTTCCAGCTAAACTGCTGGGAACACATAATTATAATCGGCAACTTAAAATATCAAAACATCTTTCAGAAATGCTTCCACTCCATAGCAGCAATTATTGCTGTACAATCATGAGGAAACATCATATTCAAGAACACTTTACAAGAACATGTATATTCAGGGACTAAAAGAACAATAAATGGAGTTATTTCTCTGAAGGCACTGAAATTCATTTGAGCTGATGGCCTCAAATGCATGTTTGTCAAATACAGGTAATGTTCAGCTACACTGTAAATCACAGACTACCAGGGCTTGTGCCTACTGATGTTTCATGAAAAGTATGAACTAATGCTACTTCTGCCTGATTTTGTCAGCTGTATTTAGCTTTATATTTAATATTTATCTAATAGTGGACTGAACCTGTATAACTTAATATGTCTTTCCCTATTAAATGTAGATTTGGTTTGACTTGTGGCAGAGGTGTGAGAACAGGTCAGTCAGGAACCTGTCTCAGAACTTGAAGGTTTAAGTTAAGTTAATCTAACTTATTTTTATGTTTTACCAAAATTAAGAAGTCTATCCTTTCTGCCTGTTCTTATACTCCTCGAAAGGTGGTGAGCTGAGCTAATATTACAAGTCAGGGCCTTAGCCACCTCCTGCAATAACTTTGGTTTTGCTAACACATAAAACATTTAATTAAAAGGTTGAGGGTTTATATAGGCCTCAAGTTGGGAGACTGTTTCTAGTTTTTAATCACATTTTTGTAGTAGGAATGGGAGAGTCCATGTGCGTTTATTTTCACTGTAATAAATATTTCTCCTGGGTGGTTGCTCTAGGGGCTTAGAAATTGAGCGGGCTGCTATAGGGTCTCGACACAGAGTTTGTATGAGCTTTTAAGATCAATGGGCTTAATAACTGGATTTGATCTTTGTCCCTCCACTAGTAACTGTCAGCATTGGCTGGAGCCTCCTCAGCTTCCAAAGGGACTATTGTTCTGTGAAGAGACAGTGTCTGACTACCTGAATCACTGGCAGCCTCTCTGTGCAACCCCTTTTTGGCCTGTATTTAACTACCATGTCCATTGGAATGTTTTCTAGTACAAATGAGTTGGTACTGGGACTGAAGAAGCAGTTCCTCCCTGGAAGGTGTTTGAGTAAGCCCTGGTCAGAACTGAAACACATGGAAAGGAGATCTGGTAGGCCCTGCAAGGTGTTCACAACAGCCATCAATTTCCAGAAGACTGCTTGAGTAAATGTATCCATCCTTTTGAAAACAACCTGGGAAGCTGGTGAAAGGAACCTGCTAGAAAAGAATTAAATTACCTAGAAATGCAGCTTTGGCTACAAAGTGAAATATTCAATTTTGTTTTTTTAAAAAAACTTTGTTACTCAGTATAATTTTGTCTGAAGTTTTCTCACACTGTTCCTGCTCTTGGAAGAGGGTATGTGGCAAAACTAGATTCTATCCAAGGATATGAATTTGTCTGAAGGCCATTTATGAGAGTGCATGTTGCTAAGAAAGTACTTAGTTCCCTCTATATACCTTTTTACTACAAGGAGGAAAAGTGTGAGGTAAGTTTAGCATTCGGGGTTTTCATATGTCAGAACTTCAAAAAAAAAAGGGGGACACAGAGAGGAACCAAACCACACTGACTGTCCTTCCTTCAGTGCTGTCTTACTCTGCAGTATTTTGCCTCCACAGATACTGGTCCCTTGCTCAGTTTCTTTGGTTCTTCAGTGCAATTGTGTGACAAAACTTTGCAGGAGGTGATGCTAATGGAGTTTGGTTTAGACTGTTACCTGTAATAAGCTGAGTAATGTCAGTGAGATAGTCTTCAAACTGCTAGATATAAATGATTTGGGATAAAAATGTCACCCTTATTTTTTCTCTTTTTTCTTTTTTAATATATAACTGACTTCTGATTTCATCATTTTAAAGAATTTTAATCATCCACTCTAATGTTAATTGACTCACAATTGGGTAGCATGATGAGCAGATGCCACTTACCTGTTCCTTGGCACCCCAAGCAGATACCACCTGCCTTCTACAAGGCATCATAAACAGATTCAACCTGTTCATCGGCAATGTGAGAGAAAAACACCTTCTGTATTCCCTGAAAAAATGGGGAGGTGCCGCTTGCCCTCTTATTATCATAAGCAAAGAGCTGGCATGTACTTTCTGCCTTGTGTCAGCAGTAGAGATCAGAAATTGCCATTTATTTCAGATGCACTCTCAACTTTAGATGCATGTGATGTCTCATTTTTAAAGAACAAGTAGTTGTAGAAGCAATCATCACAACAATAACAGCAATGCTGTATTTGTGCCTGGAAGCCCAGCCTCAGATCTGTTCATGAGGCTGATGGATTTTCCCACAACTAAAACTTCAGGAAAGTTGCCAGATGAGGTTAAGTAGTTTGTCATTATTTAACTTGGCTTGTGAATTGAATTTATGCTGGTGTTCACCAAAAGCTTGAAGGATCTCTAAGTGTTTTGACTGGGGGTTCCTGATAATTTTGAGATTTGCTTACTACCTTAAATAGCTGATCAGCTGGTGGCCAAAGAAGGAATTCAGGCTGGAGTGAACACCCTAATGCTGTGAATGTTGGCTGGAATGAGCCACTGAGACCTACTTTGCACCAAAGGAAACCTATAGAATTTGCACATGCTAGAATTAAAAGCTTGAACTTGAATTAAAAGCTCTAATGGTCTGGAGAACAAACCAGAGTGTCCTGGAGCTGTTCTAACTGTCCTGTGAAATGATGTGAGAAGGGTAGAATTCATCAGGGATTTTTCTGAGTGAAAGATTCTCAGTTTCATTCACATCCATGCTAAGTATGAAAATGGGCATACTTATTTTATATATATACTTTATTTATGGCTTGCAGGTATCAGTCCCAAATGCTGTTGCAGAGAGAATTTTCTTAACCAATCCCTTTGGCTATGTATTTCATTTTGTCCTTCTCCACAGCTCTCCCTTTGCTGACAAGCAGTAAATATACTTGTTATTTGTCCTGACTTCAGTGAATGACATATCTTACCCTTCAGTATTATCTCTCATTAAGTTGTTGCTCCTGCTTCTTTCCTGCCTAAGGCAGCAGCCTCCAATACCTTTACCTTATTGACACTGCAAATGTTTCTCTGTCTTCTTCCATGCTGTCTTTCATTCTTGAATAAACTTCCTGTAAAAATTCATAAACTCCCTCATTATTTTCCTTTAAATCCCTTTTAAAAACCCTCTTAGGCTATGATACCCACAAGAAACTCCTGAATAATAGACCACTGGGTGTATAGATCACGGTTTCTTGCAATGACTGAGAGTATTTTGGTGTTTTCTCCCAGCAGATGACATAGTTTTGTATTGCTTTCATTTCTTCTCCTGTGAAGCTGGCGTGTGTGAATGGCGGAATTCCGATATGACTGGGGATGGGCAGAGCTCCTGCAGACCTTGAGGAGATGATGCAGAAGTATTTGCCTCATGGAGAGGCAAGAGAAAACTCTCCTGGGCAGCACCAGAACCTAAACCAGAATTGCAGCCCAGAGGGATGACACATGTACGCCTTGTTTCAGCCAGGACCAAACCATGTAAATTTGTTTTTTTCTTTGCAACTTTGTTGCCAAGTTAAAACTCAGTTCCAGTGGTTTCTAGCTTTGCATTTCTATACAGCTGTTACAATTAGGATCTGTACCTTCTAAACTACCGACAAAGCTTTCATTTTAAAATTCATGATGCTGGTGGAGCAATGTTATGCTGAGCAATGAGCGTCCAGCAAGCTGTGTGGGCAGCACAAAACAGCAAACAGAATTTCTGAGGATGCAGGCATCTATTTGAACAAGCTCTTGGGCACATCAAACTGTCACATAAGATTTCCATGACGAGCTGGCATGAAATTCAAATTATGGGCAACTATTGCTTTCCACTCTGCTGACAATTTATTGAGAATGGCTCTGAGTCTCTGCTGCAGGCCACTCCTTTAGCTTAACATGACCTGACAGACAGTACCCAGCGCTGTGCATCACAACACAGAACATCACACAGTGCATCTGAAGAGAGAAAGGGTCAATCCTGGGGATAGAAATACTTTAAAAAGCTTTTATAGGGAAAGAGTAGTCTTTATTCACAAAAGCTCAGGATGGAGGCATTTGGCTTTAATTCCCCTCTATAGTTTCAGGAAGTTGGTGATGTGCTTCTAATGCAAAAACTACCACCGCTACCATCCTGCACCATGGATGATGCTTGGGTCAGTGGGAAATTCAATGACCAAATCTCTTGCTTGCCTTGTGGCAGCAAATTGGTACCCTCTGCCTGGGTGGCAACTCCTGGTGCATCACACACTGAGCTCGCTGCAAGAGCAGCAATTCTCAAGCTGCGTTTGTATGGCTTTCAAATTGAAACATGCCTCCAGCCCCTTCTCCTGCAATACAAATGTAAATTGCATTTAAACTCTTCTTCCTAATTTAATTTGGAAATAATATAAATCTCAGCCTTCTCTCCAGGTGATCAGAAGTGCATGTGCTGTGTCAGGAAAAGACCGTGCCCAGAAGGGTAGTTTGGCACAGTCGTCTTCTTTGTGTATGAAATATCTAACTGCATTTCAGACCTCATTATAATTTATCTTGCTCTTCCCTTCTCTACTTCTTTCTCCCCATATATTAGGCCCTACACAGCCTGCAAACTCACTGAGCTTAATGTGTGAATAAAACTTTTCACTACACTCTTTTACAGCAGGTTTCAGATTAGATCAAATAAGAAACTTAGCTGACTCTGCCCAATGTCTCAGCGAGTTTGGGTCCTCCCAGAAGGTCCATACCTATAAATAACACATTTCTGCAAGCTCAGTAGCAAAGTGTAGACATGTAAGTGTGAGCTGGCCTCCCTGAACCTGGCAGTGGCAAGTACACCATCTGCATTTGCAGAATCAGAGGCAGCTGCACTGCAGAGCGAGTAGTTACTTTGGAGCAGCCCCATTTGAAATGATCTGGGAAAGCCACAGCCCTCTGCCTGACCACTGTGCCAAAAAAGATATTGGTGTGTTCCCTGGAGGGAGCCAATGTGCCTTTTCCAATTTCACCACAGCACCATATGGGCTGCAGAAATACAAAGGCACAGTGCTTTTTTGACCAAGGAACTGCCAGCGGTTCAGTGGGAGGTGATCACGGGCTGCTGGTGCAATTACAGTGAGGAAAGTGCAGCATCAGTGGCCTTGCATGCAAAAGACTGTGGGGATGTAAGAGGGATGGAGTTCTCAGTGCACAGTTTAGCAGCTGTGCTGCTCTTTCTGTTCAGAAGGTTAAGTGGTAGCGTACAGGTCTGGTGATGTTGGCTCATGTTCGGTTCAGTTTAAAAGCAGAGTCGCAGTAAAGTGATAAGGGAATCCAGAGGCATCATTCAGAGTGGAATTAAGGCCTTATGTGGATTTACATTCATTTACCAATTTCTGATTTTCAAGACATGTCTTTTCCTGAATTGGAAAGTTCCATCGACAAATCTTAGCTCTTCACTTTGCAAATCAATCCCTCCTTCTCTCTACTGGGAATAAAATCACTATTTGTAAGAGCTAGGACTGTAGAGGGAGCTGTAATTACCATCCATATTTTCAGTTCGTGCTATGGCATAGATGAGAGGTCTATGTAATTTTGACAGAAACACAGAATTACAGAATTTTCTAAGTGGGAAGTTGGAAGGGATTTTCTAGTTGGAAGGGATCTACAAAGACCAGTTTCTCCAGCTGGAAAGTCCTGTTTATTTTACTTTAAGGAGGTGATGCTAACTCTTTCAGTACTTGACGCAGACCTCTCCCTGCCCACCTCTTGCAGCCCCTTCCTGCACCACCCACCTGAGCCCAAGAGCTACATCATCCCTGGCTGGAGGAGTTCAGCTGGTGCTGAGAGCAGCACTCCCTTTTACTTCCTGACAGGGATGTGCCATAGCTAGGGTAAATGCCAAGTGATTAAGTCCGTAACTAGAAATGTAGTCCAGCTGATCATGTGCATAGGAAGAAAATAACAAACACTTTTCCCTAGAGGAGTGTGAGTAGGGGCTGTACTCTGGGCATTTCTGACTTCCACAGTTCTGGAGTTGGTTAGACTCTGTCTCTTGTGATATGCAGCATCTGGCCTTTAAACAGAAAGGGTGTCTGGGTGATATGTGCAGTGCCTTGTTTGACTCCATGTGATGTAGTGAGCTGAACAAGAAGAGCCCATGTCACCTGCCCCAAGCGGTAGGACTCCCCCATTCACCTCAGGGTTCCTCTCAGAGCCTCCTCCTTCCCCTCTAACTACTGACTGGGGCTGTGACAGTTGTGATATTTGCATGTCTTTAATATTTGCCTCATTTCAGGCTGCTGGGATTGGTGGAGGTTTCAGTGTGCAACTCAGCTCTGGCACACATGGGAAAGGATTTTCCAGATCTAAGCCTGTGGGCCTGCAAGGATGGGGCTCAGGGACCTATCAAGGGTGGGGACACACCATATCTAGCAAATACAGGACATGAATACAAGGTCATATGGGTGTCCTTTCGCAAGTTCCAGCTCATAAAAGGGAACAGAAACCACCTGGGACTCAAGGACAGTGAGATCCCAGATCATATAAGAAAATCCCATCCTCTAGTTCATCTTTTAGAGGAAAGTAGAGCTTGAAAGTTGCTATGCCATTATTCTTCCTAACTTGCTTGGCTCCCTACTGTCACATTATTTTTAACCTCTTGTTACCCTTATGTGCACCTCAGTCCTTTTTGTGAGTCCTCTAATTTTTTTCTACCTGTCACACGTCCCATTTCCTCCCTGTCCCCATCCTATATTCCCTTTCCTTTCCCTAATCCCTCTCTGCAAGATTTTGTTTGTCACTTTCTCTTTGAAAATGCTTCTAAGCATCTTCTATTTTCCTCATATCACATCTTCCCAAGATAAAATTCTATAATACCCCTTTTGACAGAGTCAGGCAGCAGTAACATTTGTTTTTCTTTTCCAGGATCCTGCCAGCCTTCTGATATGAGCTGACACTGATGGGGTGTAGGTCAGATTTGGTGGCTACTGCACGTCCCCCCAAGCTAGCCAGTGGATGTGAAATCTGGCAGGCTAGACAGCCTTTCAGCTACTTGGCCTACACAGGCACTAAGCAATTTGTTTGGTCTATGAGCATCAGGCTCTATCTTTATCTCTCTGTGGAGCTTAACTCTTTGCTGGATGCTGTTGGAAATGGTGCTGTCATCAGGTGTGTTGTAGATGCCATTAACTGGAGTAATTGTTATTTGACCCCATTGTGTGGGAAGTGTGAGAGTTCAAGGAAGCCTCCCAGGATGATTGAGCTGTCATGGTGATAGATGGAAAGGATGAGATCTGACTGCCTAATCATGCAGCACACGGGGTAAGGAATGAGCGGTGCCCTACTGCAGAGTACAACACCTTCCTGTGCTGCTGTGATGAGGAGCATCTGCAGCGAGGGAAGATGGGGACACTAAATGAGAAGGAAAATAAATGTAAAGCAATGGGGGATAGATACTTCAGATCCATAGAAAGATTATCCTGAAGAACACTAATAATGGGTGGGGTGGAAATCCCAAGAAACACAGCAATTATGTCTTGAGAGGTGTTTGGGCATCTTCACATAGAAACCTCTGAATATATAGTGGCCCAGGGTTATGTGAATGTTATTCCCTGGCCCTTCCTTAAGTTTCTTTGTTACTACCATAAAGATATATTATAGTAATCAGATATGATCTCACCATTTAAAATAATTCTAAATAAGGCAAAAATTATTACTGTTGGTTGCCATCCAACCGTTCTTGCATGCATAAATATTAATCTTAGGCCTACTTAGAGCTTTGATTGAAGAATGGCTCTATACCACTGACCAAGCTGACCACCTTGAACATTATCACAACATATTTGAGACTCCTGTTGGTATTAGCAGGTATTAGCAGGTATTAGCAGGACAGTGTAGTGGTCTGTCAACCTGTCAGTTCTTTCAGCTGTGCTCTAATGTCTCCAGGTGGAGCTCAACCCTTCCTTGTACAGCCCTCAGGTAAACTAAATTAACACCTGAATACTCTGACTTTTAGACAGAAGAATTTGTTCCCCTTGGTTAATGCATCACAGCTAGTCTCCTAGAACGGTTCCATCAACGCTGTCTCCGTACAATCCTAAACATCCACTGGTCAGATTATGTGACCAATACATCTGTTCTAGAACAGGCAGCAGTCACAAGTATTGAGGCCATGTTACTGAGAACACAGCTGCGTTGGGCAGGGCACGTCTCCAGGATAAAGGACCACTGCCTCCCTAAGATCTTGCTTTATGGTGAACTTGCCACTGGCTGCCGCAAGAGAGGAGCCCCAAAGAGAAGATACAAGGACTCCCTGAAACAATGTCTCAGCTTTGGCCATATTGATCACCATAACTGGTCTACTCTGGCCTCAAATCGGGAGGCCTGGAGACACACCATCTATAACGCTGCTGTCTCCTTCGAGAACACACGCAGGATCACCCTTGAGGAGAAAAGGCAATGTAGAAAGAACCGTGTCTTGCAGAATATACCATCTAAGGAGTCTTTCTGCTGTGCCTTTTGCAATCGGATATGTCTGTCACGTATTGGCCTCATAAGCCACCAGCGTGCCTGCAACAAATGTGGATAGAGCCTTCCCAGATCTTCGTTCGCGAAGCCTAGCCATGAAAGTGGTCAGGCTTAGCTGGTGGGATTGGTTAGGATTTGTGAGCTTCTGGAGGTCTTTCTGCTGTTGTGGCTGTGGTTCCAATAAAAGTGCTGACCTTGGGATAGATTTACCGTCCACATGGAGGGACAACATCTGGTGATAAAGTTAAAATCGGTGGAGTGAAATGGGCAGGTAACACTGATCTATCAAAGGGAACCTGGATGGTGATATAGCTCATTCTTTATATGGAGGGGCTGGGTAGGCACATCTTGTGAACTGGTAGCTTTACTAGTCTGGAAATAATATCTAGAGACTACACCCAGCCCTTTACCAATGTGGTAAGTTAGTTCAAATTAAGCTAATTAGCTCAAATGATAAAATCTGAGGTAGATGCACTCAGATATATTCCTGACTGTTCGTGAAAATGGAATGAAATAAAAAGCTTAATTATTTTAGCTCTTAGAGGTTAAGCGAAATAAATCCTGCTTTATAGCTTTTTCAAACTAGATGATAGCAGAAAAATAAGAATGATAGGAGAGTGGACTTGATAATGAATGTTATCAGTAACACCCATAATAGTAGGCCAAAACCTCCTCCTCTGAATGTCAAAAGTAGTAAGTCTCTTTATCAAACCTATAGTGCGCAAGGGTCATGCATAACTGAGGGTCAAGATAGGGGATCGAGAATCATATTCCTGAGTAAACTTAAAATGCTCTAAAATTAATACCCTATGTATATGTATCAGTTTATAACCTCAGCTTCTTGTTCTTGACCTCAGTAATTATCAATAAAGAGTGGATGACTGAACACAACATAGAGACCAAAATCTGTGAGTGGGGTATTGCTGACAGAGAGATACTCTTCCTTCTGCAGCTGGCTGGAGCATTCAGCTCCAGATTAAGCAACGTCACCATGTTGTCATCCTGGCTAGTTTTATTCTGAGGAGGAGAAGCACCTTTGGCTCCGTTTAAACTCAGTGGGAGAAAATTGGTACCTGTGGGTGGTGTTTCAGGGCAGAGCCCAACTTCCAGGACAAGATGTGCATGAGCGTGAAAAAAGACTGGATGTCTGCTGCTCTCCATTATTTTATGTGTTTGCTACACATATGAAAAGCCGCCAAAATGAAAGCCAGGACTCTAGTAGAGTGCACTGAATGGAGTGGTTTGGGAGTACCATGTTATCAGATGGTTTAAGGATAGCAACTTTATAATTTGATATAAAGCTCTTCCCAGTTCTTCCTCTTTCACTACCTTCTCTCTCCACCTGTGGCTCAGGTTTTTATTACTCTATTTTGTTCTTTTGCATCCATAACATTTTTTCTTCTCTTTATCCTGCTGTCTCCTTCATGTCAAATTTATTGTTCTTCATAATTTTATTTCACTCTTCTTTTTTTTTTTTTTTTTTCTTATTTTACAGTTCTTCTCTGGTTATCACACACACCATTTCACTACCTTTTTCCCCTGTAGCTTAGTTTTAGGTCACCTACTCCTTTCAGCTGCACATCTGTTCCCTCATTATTCTTCATCTTCTCCTCCACAGAACAGTAATGGACATTAGCAACCAGCTTCCTCTCCTTCTGTACATGAGGGTCTTAGGGAAGTATGTTAGAAAAACAGAGGCATGCAAAAGAGCAGAGATCCTCTTTTGCTTGCTGGTCAGTGAATGAGCTGTTCTGGTGGGATGAAGTTGGCAGGCAGAGCGACCGGGAGGAAGGCAGCTCAGAAATGTCTCCCTAAAGCATCCCTGGAGACTGGGAAGCAGTGCTGTCTGCTTCTCTGTTCTCCTGTAAGCATTTGCTTTTGGTCACTGTCAGAGGCAATGAACTGAACAGCCCTCTGGTTGGCCCTAGCAAGGCCAGCCTCAAGGCTGCCCGCTAGTGAGCAACAAATGTGCTGTCAACACTGCTCAGGCAAGGGCACCCTCTCCACTGGAGGGGACCCAAGCTCTTGGTGAACCACGATATTTATTCCTCAGAGGCAGAAATCAGCTCTCAGGTCAAGTTCTCACCTCCTGGGGATTTGCACAAGTATTTTCAGCCATATACAGACAAAGTTGCACATGGATGGCTGAGTCCCACAGCTCTTGTCAGATTAGAGGGGCATTTCTGCCTGCCCACAAAGAAATGATAGAAAAGGAAAAAGCAAAATGACTAACACAATCCTGTAATAGGATTACAAACATCTCAACTCAGTCTCCCTCTGCTTGTACTTGCTGATCACTTGCAAGACAGTCTTTCCCCATCAACAGCCATAATCCTGGGCTTGAACATGCCAAATCACTGCTCAGGGCTATCACCCTGGGCAGGTGCAACAACACCCTGCTCAGCTCTGTGATCAGATAGAGAAGAAGATACACATGGTATTTGGTTACTTAACTGTTTGTGAGAGCTCAGGGAAACACTTGGCATCTTTGTTCACATCATCTTCTGCTAGCCCTGGGAATCACAGATGTGCCACTAGTTACAGTGCAGTGTATGTAACTGCGTTTTGTTATAGGAGTAGCCCACTGAGAGTAAACCTGCAGGTAGAGCATGGATGCAAGTGTGTGAGGCTGCATGGCATCAGCAGGCAAACCAGTGCATGTAATAAGAAAGTAGCAGCAGAAAAATTAGGAAATAAAATATACTGGGAATTATTTTAAAGGAAACCCATGGTATACTAGGAGGAAAATATTAATTGTATCAAATATTGCTTCTAACCTACTGAAGTCCACCCTGGCTGCATTTTAGATGTTGCCCAAAACAATCTTCAGCGAGTGATGAACTATCTGAAAAAGAGGCAATCACACAGCCAGCAGCGTGTGATCCCCAAGAAGGATATCACTATAGACCCATCCTTTTTAGGAAAAAAATCAGGCACCAGGAGTAACGTGGTGAGCAGACTGTGACAACAACCCTTCCTCTGACCACTGGTGCCCACTGGCAGGTCTGCTTTGGCTGGACACCGCCTGCTGCAGCCTCCACATGCCCCCTCCAGTCTTTACGGTTGGTGCTGAGAAACAGAGACAAAAGCAACTTGTGACACCCCCAGTTGGCTAATTGGGAGTCTTCTTCTGCTCAGTCAGTGCATGTCTTCCTTTCAAGGGATGGGACCATGGGTCCAGGAGCCATCCAATTTCTCCCACAGCTGCCCAGGCTGCATTTTGAGGTTCCTCCCTCAGCAGGGAGGTTTTCTTTCCTGGCTTCTGGCTTCTGGCTGTGCAGAGCTGCGGACATCCTCACATGGGTTTGGTAACTATGTTACCAAATTGTTAATATGTTACTGTGCTACCAAATATTTTTACTATCTGCTATGTAGAAGACGTAGAAATTTGACTTCATTGCAAAGGGAATTATTATTTTTTTCCTAATGATTTGCTGTAATCAGTAGATTCTGGTAAAATATTTAGTCTACAGACTAAAACTGATTTTCTTCCAGAAGTAAGGCAAACACTGGGTACTCAAAAATGAGCTTATACGCACTGCAGTGTTAATCCGATTTTAGAACTAGCAGTCATCATTTTCTTTATGCTGAGAATGATGGACAGGTAACAAAATAGCTTGACTGTAGCTCTCTATTCCAGCTGGCAGAAAGAATTCACTTACCTTCTACAGGAATTTCCAATAAATCTATATTTAGCATCGTTCATAGTTTATCACTTGATGAAATTACTTTCCTTCGTGAATGTGCAATAAAGTCTGACAGTGAAATATGTAAGAACATTAAATTCTCAATGGCCATGTTATGAGCAAAGGTGATCTAACAAAAAATAATATACTTTAAGGAGCAGACAGCAGGGCCCTGTCTCTGATCTCATTGACAAGGCTTAACAGTGGTAGACCTCTCTTTACATTAGTAAAATCGTTCATTTATATGGGTGCATGGGAGAGAAGCTCTTTCTTCCACAGATCTGTTTCTCCTCTCCCACACAACAGTTCAAATGGGTGATTTTACTAATATAAAGTGTATTACTTTTTTTTTAGATCACCTTCGTTCATGAGGTCTGGTTCAGTGTAAAGTCAAAGATAGAAATTCATTAATGAAAGAAGAGAACCAATTAATTGTGTGACAAAGCCTGAAAAAACTATAACTATCCCACCCAGAAAAAATATTCCCCTCAGCAGACTATGATTTCCCCTATGCCATTTCCCATTTAAGCTTGGAAGCTAAAATTGTGTTGTTTCTCATACAGAGGAGAATCTCAACATTGGTAGTCACATTTCTTTGGGTTCCTGGTGCTTATTATCTACTCCTCTGATAGGGTTAAAGATCTGGTTCTATTTTTAGCAATAAGAAAAAGACTAGCATTTGCTTGAGGATTATGGTTTAAAGTGAGTGATGTGCTCATAAATGTTTTCTTATAACTGGGTACTTTGCATATTCTCTTATTATCTCCATTTTACCTGAGAAAACTGACTGTCCTTGCATAGCCCTTTGCTTTTCTCTCTCTCTTTTAATTGTGTGTGTTTATTGGATTTAATTTCTGGAAAAGTTTTTCGTAACCTAGTTAAAAGGTGCTGCCCTTTTATCAGTCAAATAAGGCTGAAATCCAGTTTGAGCCCTCCTGTGTGGTGCCCTTATTTATGGTATAATTACAGTTTGTTTCAGAAGAGCAAACACTCTGCAAAACTTTGAGAATACTTATCTAGTGAACACCGTCACTTAGCTATGGCTGGACTCCAATCTGATGCCTTAAATTCTAGCCTCACATAAAGATAATGCTTTTAATCAGAAAAGTGAGACAGGTTGTAAGGGTTTGTTCACAGTATCTGTCAGTAGGGAGCTGGAGTGAAATCAGGACAAAGCCTAAGCCTTTGTTTCCAAAGATGTTTGTTGCTTGAGCTCTGAAGGCTTGCTAGCAGCAGGACCAGAAAAGTGCAAGGAGAGGAAGAGCAAGCCTACACTGCTCAGGCTTGTACCTGGTAACTGCCACAACTGTGCTGCCACCCTATAGAAAATGTAAGGTTGGGTGTCCTCAGTTATAGAGAGACAAGAGGCAAAAGCATGGACAGGGGTAAATACTGATGTGGTACAGATCTGCTCTCTAGCAGTGCTTGGACATCTGCATTGCAGGTTTGCTGTGGATGAGGTGGAAGCTGATGGGCCAAGAAAACTACTACAAAGTGTTTGAGGTTCATCAGCTGTTGTGGGAATTATCAGCCTAATTGGTTTTCCTGTGCTTGGAGGCCACCACTAAATTTTTGCAGAAAAGGTGTCGCTTGAGGGAATTTGGAAACAGTTGATTAACCTGGCCTGCTGATTGCATCTGACATTTATAATGTGATATTGCAGGTTCCGTTTCAACATTTCCTCTTCTATAAGAGATCAGATAAGAACAGAAAGAATTACTCACGGCATTAGTGCAGGAGCTGATTAACATATATGAGTGTAAATTCCTAACTGGGACAGATCAGCTACTTTTGCATTGTGGCAATTTCTGCAAACTCAGAGTTGTATACTGGTGATGTATGAAAAAAAAATTTCTTAAAAATAAATAGCTCAATACTCAACCAAAATTTCTGAAGTAAACATAAAAGCATAGTAACTTTCATAAGTGCAGTGAAATTCTACTGGATTTAAATATTTCCTTACCATCTCTATAAATAAAAGTATAAGAAAGCACCATCTTTACAGTTTAAAAGAAACAACTTTCTGGGGTGAGATAAGGATAATTTTACTAGTTATAGTTTTAAATATAAAGAATTCATTTATCTTAAAGCCTAGTTTTAACTCTCCATAAAAAATATAAATATGTATTGGTTTTGGATAAAAGACCTCTCCTTGGGAGTTTCCACGAGGATGAGCCTGCAAAGCAGTTACATGGCTCTAGGTCCACATCTTCTTGAGAGGTAGAAATTGAACTGGAGGTGTGAAGACATGGGAAAATTCATAGCATGCCTGGATGCTCTCACTCAGGAGTTTTAAGTGGCTGTAGATCTCTGTAGTTTATGCCTTGGAGAATTAAATTATAGTGAATTAAAGACTCTGCTGCACAAACTCCAGTGATTCATGGTGGGAAGATTTAACCGATTAGCAGTCTATTCCCTCCTCTAGCTGGAGACTTCTTCTAGCGGGGTCATAACTTGGCCTGCCTTCAACCTCTCCGCGGTGAGTGCTGCAGTTATCACTCTGTCTTATTAATTGCTCACACAATCAATTGCAGTTTGGATTAACTCTCGAGGCAATGAACTGTGGCGCCAGGAATTAGAACTTCCCCTTTGCCTATGCACTTGCTTTGGTGATAGAAATAAGTGGAGAGGACAGGCAGGTGGAAAAGACAGTGTCCTCTGTCATGCCAGCTAAATCTTGCAGGTCCTATATGTTTGGACCCTGAAGCCACCTTAGCAGCTTCCTGAAGACTGAATGTGCTTTGAATTATGCGCATCGGCTCCTGCCTGCTGTAGGTTTGCTTTGACCTTCCTGAGCATGTATGTGTAAACAGGATCCTAAAAAGGGGGGAGTTCTGCCCTACCCAGGCGTACAGGAGAGGGAGGATGTATAAGTGTCCTTGCCAGCTAGAGTCACCCCAGGAATAGTCGTATAGGAATTAAAAGGCACATTTGCTGTTTGCCTCTTGGTGTTGTCTGGTTTTCTTACTGAAGCCATAAGCTTGAGTGTCTTGCTATAGGCAGGGATGCTGAGTGACAAAAGGTCTGTATTACCCACTTCAAGAAAAAATCTGTCAGTGTGCAGTAGGTATAGAAGGAGCTGAACCCCATAGAGATGTAAATTCAGAAGTGTCTGAGCACAGTGTATTGAAGGAAATGAAATAAAAGGGAATCAGGGCATGGATAGACTTGTACATGATCTGGAGTGCCCCCCCTGCCTGCAGGAGAAGGGGGTGCTGTGGCTGTGGTCCCTTTCTGTGCCTGCTGTGATTTCCTATGGAGGGATCTATGCTGGCCGTGGCAGGGGGGCTGAGTGCCAGGGGGCAGGACAGCTCTCTGCCTCTTCTGCATGTCAGGAACAGAAACTGACATACTGGAAAGCCCAAAACAACCATCAAGGCCACAGGAATGCCCTGAGTTAATTCTCATTTGAATAATTAGTGAAACCAAACCCACTCTTCCCCTTTTAATGCAACATTTTTCTGTGATGGAGAATCCAATTTACTCTTGGGAAATTGACCCAGTGATTAAATACAAACACTGTTCAAAAACTGCACTAGGTTTTGAGCCTCATTTTTTCTAGTTTCAGGTTCTGGCCATTTGATCTTTGATATATTTGTCTGGGAGGTAACAAATTGAGATCTGCTCAAATTCTTTTTCCCTAGGTAGTAATTTTTAGGACCTTCTGAAATAACCCCTTAGACATGATGGGATAAACAGCTTGAACCCCTAGAGTTGGTTGTTCATAAATGTGCTTTCAAATTCCTCAGTCATTCTCAGGAAATTTCTTGGAATCTTTTCTAAGTTTTCAGAGTTTTTTGAGTGACAGATGCATCATTTCCATCACAGATGGGTAAGTCTCATATGCAGAAAAAAATCTAAGTTCCCTGCTTCTATCAATACTCTTTAATTAGGTACCTAATGACTGCGTTTGTCCAGGGCCACAGTGCTGTGCTAAGAACTCACGCTGAACTGTTTATCTGCAAATCTGTACTGCTGAAGATAATGTTTGTTTACCGTAGAGAGCCAGGGGAAGATTTATCCTGCTGCTGCTTTAAAGTGCAAATACTTTTTATAAGTGGCTTTGCTAAAGTGTGCAAGATGCCTCAGACATTGAGCCAGGCTCTCTAGCCCAGCTAATATTCTGCAGTGACTTGCTCATGTTTTACTATGTGAAGACAGGAGGCTGGTTTTTGCAACAATGCTCTGTCCCACTCTTGGTCCATGGACACAAGAAAGAATTTAAATAGACTCATAAGCACCAAGGGAACAGAGGGAGACACAACAACTGGCAACTGGCACCACTCTCACTTGATTTCCCATAATGGCTTTGTTATCGGGACTAGATGCACTTGTCAAATTTCCTCTCCCTTGCAGAAAAAAAAAAGAGAAAAGGTGACAACAATACATCCCTGAGGGCTGCACACCCGGAGCTAATCTCTGCAGCTCATCCCAAGGCTGTGAAGTACTGCCTGAGGAACACCAGTCTGTGAAAGCAAAATAGCCAGCATGCAGTTTATTTATAACAGCAGCAAGACCCGGAGGAACAGTGCTTGGGGGAGGCTAGAGCTCTCCATACTGGTTTGTATAATAAAGACTGAATATTTAGTCTTTCAGGCCTCTATTGATGCTGCACATTTGCATTGTGATAAGGTGGCTTGCCCATAACCTGCAGATATCAGAGGAGCAGCAGGTCATATCCTGGTGGCCATAATGTCTGACATCCTAGGGAAATGATTTGATTAATGGGGCTGAAGACACTTCCTATGTGCTACAGCAGTGAACTGCACAAACAGTAGTCAGCAAAACCAGCACAGTTAATAATTTCAGTGTAATAGGTATCTGCCACCATGCTATAGGGGCACCCAGAAAAGCTTTCTGCAGCGAGTGTACTCAGGAGGAGGAGGGGACCTCTGGGCTTAAGCAGCACAGAATGTAGATTGGAGACATGAAGATACAGGAGAAAGTACATTTGAGAAGGGTTTTGGGTATGATTCTCTACACCATTACTTTTAACTGCCTTTAAAGTGAGAAAGGGAGACATTTACACCTGTGTGTGTTGGCACTGCAGAGCTGCAAGTGACAGCCCACTGGAGGGGTGACAGGGGAATGCCACAGGAGAGGGTTGGAAGATGTGTGAGTTGCCTTGGGTCTAAGACAGCTGCCCATCTTCTGGGGAGTTGCCTGACCAAAGTGACCCAGAAGATTTTAAAGCAGCATACAAATGAAAGTGAATTAAGAGACACACTGCACATTTGCTCTAGTCATATTATTTAAACTCAAGGTTACAGCAATGTAAAAGCACTGAGGCATTTAAAGAAAAGCGGTTTTGTAACAGCCTTTCTACCGACATGAGAAGCTTGGGGAATAAATAAGAGGAATTACACATCGCCATTTGTGAAAAGAAATTAGATACTATTAGGAGTAGTGAGGAGTTGGTTGGAAGACCAAGATAGCTGGAGTGCCCAAATACTAGCCATAACCTCTGTAGAAACATTAAATTGGGCAGCAGAGGTGCTGAGAGGACCTCTCTGTATTAAAGATGCCATTTGAACCTCAGAGCACTCTACTTCTAAAAGACTAAGAGTTCTTATATGCTGAAGGTCACAGGGTTAGATAAAGAAGGGCTGGGAGGCAGTGGTTGAATGGTGGAGAAAGAGTGAAGGTCAAAGACCTTTGTAGGTCACCACAAGTAGGATGTAGGCAGCATCCCCTAATAGTCTAAGTGACTTAAGCAGAGGGAATAAGCAGAGGAGGTCAAATTTTGGAGCACATATACATTCTTCAATTCACGCCAGAACCTTAGAGTTTCTAAACACGGTAGGCAAGGACAGAAGGACAAAAACCCCCAATGTGGTTGACATATCTTTAAGAAAACCCTGTATTAGATATTATTCTGCTGAATAAGGCAGCTTGATTACTTCAGAAGAAAGTAAAAAGCATTGTTGAAATACAAGTGATCAAACTAAATTGCATTTGCTGATCCTAACTGGAAGACAGGTATATCTAGCAACCTCTCTACCTTGGTTCCTTTCTGCTCTATAAAGGGATAGTTCTCAAAAGATGAAATCATAATGAGAAAAATTGAAACACCAGCATACAAACAATAATACATAGATAATTCTTCAGGAAAGTTTTATTAAATTTCAAGCCCTTGCAATTCGGCAGTGGGGGAAAAATAGGCCACAGTCTCCTGCTGATTAGAAGCAGGAGCAGTGATTGTATGTGAAACCAAATATCTGTATACACATTCACACACATTCCCAGATAGGAAATTGGAATGTGAGGCTCTTTCATTTAATAGAAAATTCAGAAAGTTTATAAAAGAGGCTAAAACCAATGCTGAACAGCCTAGGCCTCTTTGTTTTAAAGGGATTCCTTAAATGTATGAGGAACAGATGAAACCTTAGTATTGGTACATGGAGAGTCATAGAGGAGGATAAAATTATCCTGATACTAATAAACTGGAATGTTTGTCATAATGATGTTGTTGGAACCATGATTAAAGATAAAGCATATTTTGCAGGAAGTGATAAAATCTTTTATTAGACCTCCTATGTCAGTATGATCAAAACCATTTGTTAGTCTAACAAAGATATTACCTCTCCCTGAAAGCTTTGCCTCAGGACTGTTCAATAATTGTTTGTTCTGTGCTCAGAAAGAAGGAGAATGATGGTTTCACATCTCAGTGTGGTAACACTTTCTCTTCTGTTCTTAATCAGGGACGATGTTAAACAGCAGCTATTGAAGTTAAACATTTTAAAATCTCAGGACTACAGTGCTTGTGTCCAGAAGCATTGAAACATTTGCCTGAGGAGATTTATGAACTGCTTGTACTCATTTCTAGCAAGTCTTGGAGCATGAGGACTGAGGGATGCCAGAGAGAATATTATGTCACAATTTAAAAGGGTGAATTGAATGACCCAGCAAATTATAGACCAATTAATCTAGCGACTCTCTGAAGGAGACATCATGTAAAATAGAAGAGGATCCATAATTAACGAATTAAAAATAATAGAAGTATTGTTTTAGGTTTATGAAACATCAGTTTGCTCAGCTTAATGATGTCAATGCAGTATGTTTTGATTTCTGAAAAACAATTGACACTTCCCATCTTGATGAAAATATTAGTGGTCTGGGGATACCATGGTGGGGTCTTTCTAGTGGATCATATGCTGATTAATCCTCTTAATTGCAAAATGTAACTGTGAGTGGAAAACTGTTATCCTATGGAGAGTATGTTTGTTGGCCCTCCACAAAAATTCATTCCAGTACTTGACACTTGAACAACTACTATTTAGCAACTTTATGATTGATTTGGAGTAATGATCACCTGTAGAGCTTGCAGTAGTGGTGAAACTGGTGGAGTGATCAAGAATGCTGGAGGGAATACCAGCAGGCATGCAAGGTAATGTGTTTAGGGAGGAAGCATGACGGGCATCTCGTTAACAGCATTAGATCTTCCAATGCAATAATGCTGAGACCTGCTCAGGGCTGGCAGTGGACAGCCTGTTGGACATATGTGCCAGCTGGGCTGTGGAGGCTGAGTAGGTAGATGCATTGCTTGGGTGTACAGGGGAGAGGCTGGCAAGAGTGGGTGGGGTTGTGGCAGTAGCTCTCTGTGAAGCAGCAGTGATGTGGTTAATGTTGCACTGCACACTGTCCTGACATCCTGACTGTGAAGCACCAAAGCACTGAGAAATTGGAGAGGGTTCAGAAAAGAGCGCCTAGATTATGTGCAAGTCTGAAAACATGCCCTGAAGACAGTAAACCTGCAGTGCAAGTGAGTTTCTAATCAGAAAGGCTCGATCACTCGCTGTGCAGACAGCTTTAACAGCCATTAAACTTCTTTTAAAAAGAGAGGTTAAAGTTGTTTTTATTGCTAGGGTGTGTCTAGTTTATCCAAGGCAAAGAGGCAAGCTGTTCATTGTATATGTCTACCTAAAGGAGAAGGTGCTGGTAAAAACCAGCTCTGTAATGCAGCAGGAAAAAAGAGTAACAATAGATACAGGAGAGATATGATTCAGGATGGACATAAATCTATAAAGGCATGCTTTTCTTTCTTTTCTCTTTAAACAATGATAGAATCACTCACGTAAGCGTCTTATGTTGGGGTCGCTATGCTACTTAGATTTCTAACCTTGGTCAGTTTACCTTTCCAGGGGACTGGCACAAGTGCAACAAAGCTGTAAGTTTGTTGCAGATGATGCTGGGTGAGGTTGTCTGTGCCATGCAGATACCTCTGCCAGTATTGCCTTTCTGGCCTTAAAATCCTAGAAATGAGGAATATCTCACTGGTTTATATGAGCAGGGACATCAGTGTGAAGAGGTGAGTAAGCTCAGTTGACAAAGTAGTGGGAATCTGCTGTCAGGCTTGGGTTTAAGGGCAGTTAAATACAGTGAAGGGTTGGGGTCTTCTGACAAAGCAGTTCAATGGTACTGCTCTTTACAGTGACAAAATCACATAGTTTTTTTTCTCCTCCAGAATTTTAATGATCCTGTACAGATGTAACTTTGTCATTATGGGAGAATGGTTCTTTCTTATGAACACAAATGCTCAACTTGGAGATCTCAAACCACCTTTACAACCTTCATCTCTTCAGTAAAAGTCTCTGGATGGTAAAAACTGCAGAATACCCATCTAGCTCTTATGAAATCAAACCCTTAGGTAAAACTCATAAAAGCAGTTGGAAAGGAATGATTTTATTTTGAAGAACTTTGCATTTTGCTATATATTAAAATATATTTTGCTCTAATCTATTCCTATATTTGCAAGCAGAATCTAAAAAGAGATAATACCATGCAAAGAGCGCAGTGACCCGACACATTTACCATTACCATATACTTGTAGAAGCCAAATGAAACAAGAGTGTTTTCAATTCCATGTAAATAAATATGTATTTTAATAACAGTTAATGTCGGTTCATAAAGAGAAGCACACTAGGAAAGTTCTTTAAGAGAAGATTACACTCTCGATGCAAAATCCTTTCCTAGAAAGTGATTGAAAAGAAATATGAACTTACAAAATATCATCTCCAACACAGGAAAGTCTCAGCTCCATTTTGTTCTGTCTCCCTTAGGAAAGTGGAAAGGCATTATTAAGGCATATCAATCAATTTTGGTAGCACCTTTATTGCCTAATGTTATCATTTTGTACATACTGATAATTTCTCCATGTATTGTTTACATAGTACATCTTACCCATCCCTGCTTCCCCCTCATAAAAGTTATTACAAAAAAAGTGCATGTGTTGAATAATGCATGTGCACAAACCTCTCAGTGGTACTTTGACATTATCCACCACTGGCAAAGAAATGTAGAGAAATGTAAAGAAGAGGTGGTTCCTTTTGCTTTAGTAGCATAATCCCACAACATCAGCCATAGTCTGTACTCTTCACTGGTTTCACCTTCAAATTGTACGAGTATCTTTCAGGGAAATGTGTCACAGAGTGGTGCACAAAGAATAAACTGTAGATGTAACTAGAAATTAAAAAACCTGCACTGTACAACAAATCTGCTGTCAGACTGGTTTTGCCTAGAGTTCAATACTATTTGAATCTTGGGTTTCATCTCCAGTCACTGCAGTCAAGGTTGAAACTATAGTAGTTTTTCCAGCATCTCCTTTGGTTCTTACATTTATTTATTGCTTACTTAGCCTGAAACAGCATGTAGTGAGTCAATGCTGCCATACAGGAAAGTGGGACTGCAAGAAAAGAGCTGTCTTACCAACCAGGCCCTCCCCATCAAAGGCAACATGTTTTAAGCATTATATTACAAGGAACCACTGAACACCCCTTGCACATACCATTCTTCTCCTCACCAGCTACAAAATAAACTGAAGAAATGTGGTAAAATACCAAAACCACCAAATACAGTGTGAGGTTTTAGCTGGAGAAAACTCCCAGTCTGCCATGAAGAAGGCCATACCAAGCGGCACAAAAAAGGGGAAAGAAACTAAAAGCAGTCAGCAGGGAAAAAACCTGATTGTTGCAAACTGATCTGGATAAAACCAGGCTTGAGTCCAAACTAGATGATTAATTTAACCCTGAACAAATGAGGGAAACATGCCAGATGGGCACCCGGAGGAGTTTAATATCACTGAGCACACACTGTACTGTCTCCTTTGGACAAGTTCTTGTGCTTCAGAAGAAGGTGAGAAAAGACCAGCCCTTCACAATCCAGGTTATATGTGCATAATAAGGAAGAAAAAAAGCAAAAGAAAATCCCATGTCCCCTGTCCTAGTACTCTCAGAGATTTGAGGCACGCATAAGTGCAAAATAAATAAAATGTGAACAAGCACTATTAACAAGTGAGCTCTGATCAACTCTCTGGTCTGAAGATATTGAGAATTTGGGATTTTGGGGATTGATACAGCAACCCTATGTTTTAATCCCTTCTTTATGCAATCCCGTAGGTATATAATCCTAATTTTACAACAGTGGGAGGTCTAAGGTCTCACTACCTTCTATGTAGACTGATTCACAGGTTCATTTTTCTGGTTAATCAGACTTAATGGTCAATGAGTTTTCCATTTCCCAGTCTGAATTTGTTCTTGATTATCTCATATCTATTTGATTTTGTATCAGTGTTATTTTTAAACAATTTTTATTTCCTTGGTATGTGCTTTATAATCCATTCATACATAGTTATGATAATGGTGATGTCACCAAGAAAACTGTATGTTTGAAAAATGGAACTGAGACAGCCCACATCTTCTGGCAAGGAGCAGTAACTGTTGACTGCCTGTGACTGCAACTACTTCTGGAACTTACATTTTTGGCTAGTACTGCTGAAACACTCAAACCATTTCACAATAGACCTCTTGCAAGTTAGAAGTGAGAAAATGCTATGAGCCCATAATTAGCATTTCAGAGACCCGGGCTCTCTTAGTACATGCAATGCAGTATCTGCATTAGCATCTTCAGGCAGAACCAGGGTGGGTTTTAAAAGCAGCTTCCTGACTTTGGTTCCCACTATGGGGTAGTCTTGGACCACATGGCCTTTTCAGAGCAAACTAGAGACGCACCTAATGCACTCTGCCTGTCAGTGTGGGTTTAGCTTTATGGGCCCTGACTAGAAATAAATACGTAGCAAGGATTGCTCCATGTGGGTGCTGTGAACTGAACACAAGTATCATGGACGACTTTGAATATTTCTCTTCACAGCTCCACTCCTCTTGAGCTGTGCTACTTGATCAATTTTAGATATCCTGCATGACCACAACAAGTGATTTCAGGATCTGTGGCCCATGTTTACCAGCTGTAAGACAGGAGTAGTAATTTTTCTTGAGATCATTAGAATTATTTATGACTTGTGCTGTGTGCTTACAGCAGTGATCACAGCAATTTTTATAACCTCTTCCTCTTTGTGACACCAGAAATTTGACGTTGCTGTTAATTAGTAATCAACTGAGAAAAGGCAGAAAAAAAATATAGTTGAAAATTAATTTACTGAAAAAACCACATGGTTTTGAAGAACTGATTTTAATTTATTATTTATTTTTTAAATGAAAGGTTTTGTTTCAGTGTTTTACACTACTTTTTAAATTTCCACCAAACATGTTATTTTTCATTTAAACTTGATATAAATTTTGTTTTAAAATATAAGATCTGACTACATAACAGAAAACTATATTCAGAGCATTTGATTTTTAAGACAAATATGGCATTTTTTTACCTCATCCAGAATATATATTTTTTTAGAGTTTTCCTCTATGATTTTTCAGGTAAAAGTGTAAATAATCTGGTATGATATGAAACAAATTTCTTATAATTTTTCAGATCAATCACAAAATTTAGAAAAAAAAATTCATTATTTCTTAGGCTATGCAACAAAACACTGAAACCAAGAAAAACAAACTGAGAGTGAGATTACTTCTGAAAGAAGAATCCCTGCGTAACCTCAATACTCAGCACAAGCCTCCTGCGGTTACTCTACATCACTGGAGTGCAGCTTTGAATCCTAGAACAACAGTCTTTGGTGCACTAATACATCATTAATGTGTCTGCATTTGCCTCTGAGCTGGCAGAGCATCTCTGCAGAACATCTCTGCTTGAGACAAGGAAATGTGCACCCTCTGGGAAGAGGGGTTTGCGGCTTCCTGCAGCGCTAACTCCAGAGGGTATCTGTCCTCAGGGGGCAGCCACCACAAACAACTGCGTCTCATATGCAGTTGTGCTGAATATATTCACACATTTAAAGCATTCCTCTTTACACTGACTCAGACTCCACGAACAACATTAACGAACCCCTTTAGCACAGTTTGACAATAGTTTCAAATTAAGCAGTTTTCTTCCTTTTTTTCTTCACTTTTTTCCTTCACTTTTTTTCTTTCTCCCTGTGTTGTGAAGTAGACAAATATATCTGAATTTTTTCCTTTTATGAATGCAGCTTGAAATAATTAAATTCAGTAACTCGCTTCTACCCAGCAGAGAGAAAGATTTTCCATCATACCCAAAGTCATGTGATACTCAACTGGTTTCTGGTTCTAGCTCCAGCAGGATTTTCTTTCAAATCTATTGGAAACTGCAAAACTTCAGCAGAAATTGCAAACGGAATAATTTAGCTGCCTCCAGAGCAGCACAATTTTCTTGTGTCAGAATCTCCATTGATTTGTTTCATGATCGTTAATAAAATCCACATGGCAAGTATTCTGGGCCTTCTGAGCTCACACACAGGAGTTGATAGAATAGTCTCAATGTCAATCCCTGTTAGATATTTGTTATGTTCCATGTTATTTATTTCCTTGTGTTTTTCATATCCCCAAGTGAGCCAAATATGGAAGGCTGCCCAGGTCTGTAAACCACAATTCCCCAGCCTGCCTATAGGAATGGACACACTGATTAATTAGAAGGAGACAATTAATTAATACAAGATTCGATGCCATAGAGCATCTGTTCCAATAAAGACAGGCCAGTCACTTCAGATTCTAGAACAAAAACAATAATGTAATGTGTAGCAATATTTTAAAAAATGCCTGATTTTGCCCATGACCCTCCAGTCAAGCAGATGCTAAAGAAGAAGGAGTTTTTTTTGAAATCAGTCAGGCTTGGTTTAGCCAGTGCTGGGTGGATCTGGAGGGCTTTCACTGTGATTCTGCTTTGGGTCTGCATTAGTTATTTTTGTTATTTTTGTCCTCATCCTTGAGGCAGCGAAACGGCCGAGGAGCCTTGAGCTAGCCCTGAGAAGAATATAGTCTTCTAGCAATCTGAAAAGCACCATGTGCATACCTAATGGAGAACTGGGTTGTTCAGCCCAGCTTTACACCACGATTTAGGCAATGAGTTATCTAGATTTGTCCCTTCATGGGTTTAAGATTAACTCCGCACTCTGATTGTGTTGTTAGTGTGTACGTTCATATGGTAAATCATATATATCATACAAGCTTCAGTGATGGAGGATGTGAGGTAGGAAGGAAATATTAAAGAATAAAACCAAATATGTTAAGAGCATACGAGCAAAGCAAACTTTATGTTGCAGATATTCCTTTACTTATTATTTAATGAAATTCAGGCACTCCCGTTGGAATGGGTCTGCAGGAATTCTATTTCACGTCCTGATTTTCCTGTTACACCAAACCATAAGTTCATTCCTCAGTGGACATATATGTTCAATAACATTGCTTCTAAAAGGAAATAAATATTCCCAGGGCAATGTCTCTGCCTATAGTCCTGGAGATGATAGCTACAGCTCTGATGGGAGCAACCTTCCTGTGAAGAGCCCCTTCTTCCTCAGGTCATGTTTTGTTGTTGTTGGCAACCTGGCTGTATGTTTTTCTTGGAGCCTTGCAGTTCATTGTTGTGGATCTGGTGCGTTTGGTGGAAAAACAACATTCCCTTGGCACCTTTCCCTTCTGGGTGTCAAAATGCACTGAAGGGTTGCATAATTTGCTTTGCAGTGTTTCTCCCTTTTGAAACACATTATTACATTTAATCTATCAGTGTTGTGGGGGTTTGGGGTTCATGCTGAGCAGAATGCTTGCATACATTCCCTCCTCGGGATTTCACACAAATATGACAACCTTTCCAAGAATAGCTCCAGGAACACAGTCGGCAATGTTTAAAGTTTCATTTTGTGGGGGTTTTGCTGCTGCTGTTTTAATTTTCAGACTTTTCTTAAATTTTTCATAGAAAGTATCTCTTATATCATAATTCACATGCAAACTGTGAACATGCTAGGCCAATAAATAACACTTAAATTCTTGGTATTTTACTAGATTATTGTAGTACAGCTAACAATTCAGAAAAATAAAAATAAGTTTCCTTATTAAAGAAGATTTAATACCGGTTTCTCAGTATAATCTCCAAATAGTATCTGATATCATTAAAAGGATTAAGGGTAAATCTGCAGTGAGCACTACCACTGCAGCCCATTTAAACTGCCTGTATTCAAAATTGGTAACCTGGGCATCAACTTTAGTCCAAGGGCATATGGAAAACACTTATTTTCATGGTCTTCACAAGGGAATTCTGAGGATCTTCATCCTACTGAGCATGTGGAGCATTTTGCAGGAATTACTGGGGACCTCAGAGAGACGGTCCCTCTACAGGAGTTGTAACCTCACTATAGCAGATCTAACTCCCAGAACACATTGTCTTTTTATTGATATATAATCAGCCTTCTGTCCCATAAATGGAAAGACCTGGAAATGCATTAAAAAAACCCTTGAAAGCATAATGTCAATCTTTACCAGTGCGGAGAGAGAAATCCTGAAGTGAATGTGCATCTCTTACAAGGCTGGAAATAAACTAATCCATTTTTCTGAATTTCGTTCTAGGTGCAGTGCTTATTTGAGGAGGAGATAGAGCAACAAAATAACATATTTGCAGCAGTATGTGACAAAAGATATATCAAGATGAATGCCTGCCCTTTTGCTGTGAGTGAATCTCTTTTGTCAGACTCCTATAGGGGTTCACTCACCTGTGCAGCACTGTCTCCAGCTTATCACCTGGTATCAAATGCATCCTAACTCCTGTCAGCTTCAACAGCATGGGCAGCAGAATTGAAATTTGGGGATTTTCTACACAGCACAGGAGAAACTACAACCCCAGCCACAGTCAATTATCTGACTCAGCCCTGTTATAGCTCTTTTCCTGGGCACATTTCAGATGCTGTTGACATGCAGAAGTCAGCAAAGTGCTGAGCATTTGCAGAGTGGTTGTAGATGGGATAAATTCTTATCACCTGGCTATGCTTAGGTCCCTCTGGAGATGGGTTAACAGGGCTGGCCATGGGTCAGGGCCAAAAATATGAGCCTCCCCTGAAGTCCCTTCTCATCCTTCCATGTCAAACTTGAGTGTGCACTGCAGGGACCCCTCACAGTTCTTTTCTCTCCTCACCCCCCCAGGAGATTCTGGGCACCTTACTGCTTTTATATAGGTGGGACTACAAAACTTCTCTTGCACACCCCTATCTTCAAACAGTTATCTCCCACAGGTGGGAAGCAGAGGAACAACACAGGCAAGGTCACAAGCATCAGGGTGGAAGGAGTTGGCCTCTCCCTTCCCTAGCTGCCAGCACCCTTTCATTTTAATCATGCTTTTTGAGATAAACTTTCTGCTGCTGTCCTTAAGGAAGGAGTGTTTCTCAGTATAGGCATGATGTAATGCTCCTTTTTCACTTCAGAAAGAAAACAGGCATTACAGTCTGTGCCTCAATAATATCTGTGCTATTAAATAACTCACTCTGCAGCTGTGTGTGGGAGCACACTGCAATGTCATCTCAGAGTAACTCATTTTCCAGGCACAGCAGTGCTGAGAAGGAAACTCTCTGGCACAGAGCTGACACTGGATGGGGGGCAGCAGCCAGGAGACAGCGCCATGCTGGAGGCTGCTTTGCCTGCTGTTTGCCATCTGGGGAGTGATGGTGGATCCAGGCATAACCTCCCCCCAAGGCATACTGTGAATGAGGCAGAGCTGAGCACCGTGGAATTGGCTCTCTGTGGTGGACCTGTCTCACACAGTTCATTCCTCTCACCTCTGGTTTCATGGCTTTCTCCTGAGCCAGAAGATCAGCAGGAGGGAGCTGCTGTACCCAGCAGTTTGTTCTGTCTGTGGTACATTTCAGACATTTCCCAGGAATGAAGGGGGACCCTTCCCACCACCTTGAAAGCCTGAGGTGCATGAGGCACGCACTGAAAATATCAGTGTCTCTTTGGGCAATGGGAAAAATTTCCCTTGATATTCAGCAGCTTGATTGTGCTGGTTTAAGAGTTAACCAGCAGGGGAAATGAACTCAACTCAAAGGAGAGATTATAAGTCAGAATAACAATTTACTAAAATAATACAGTAAGTACAATCATACAAACAAACAATTGGTCTTAACCCACAAAACCCAAATGTATAACCCAGTACCCTGGGGCATGAACAACGTGGTGTTCCTTGGGCCCCGCTTGAGTCCAAAGTAAAGGGAGAGGGGAAGAACCTGCTGGTGGGAGAGCTGTTGCAGTCTGGTCAAAGTGGTGATTGCAGTGAGATGCTGGGGGAAGAGCTGTTGCAGTCTTTCTCTGGATCCCACAGAGTGGTTGAAAAATGTTCTAAGACTCCAAGATTATATATCCTCCAGTTCAGGCAGGAATGCTCAGTGCTTCCCTCAGGGCGGGGAGTTCCACAAAGGGTGTGAGGACAAGAGCATCCTCCTATCTCACAGGCCTCTTAACACCTAGTTTATAGCCTGAGGAGTCAGGCTCTATGGGCAGAGGGTGCGAATAGTCTATTGACAACAGTTTCTGGGAAATGGCATGGAAGGCTATAGAATACATAGTTCTGGGTTACACCCATACCAGGATGAACTGGTCTCAGTTGTCCTAACTAGGACATTGATACACTCTCATTGGTATCAGTGGCACATTTTCCATAGACCAGGGCATGGGTGAGCTGTTGAAGCACCCTGATGATCCTGAGGAGGTTGGACATGCCCTTCAGGGTCTTGCTCACTCACCTCTTTGGGACTGTGAGCCTCTGCCTCTTATGCAGAGATTGCCCCAAGAACCTGAGGTTGCCACGGGGCATGCCCATCACTTGTATGCCAGCTTTCCTGGCCGCAAGCTCTGCTGTATCCCCATAGGCAAAACATCTGATCCTGAGGCTGTTCAGAAGTTTTCAGTTGCTCAGAAACTTCTGTCAGCTCCTGCTGCTCAGCCTTGGTTTTCATGTCCTTCTCTGAGCCTGAGCCTTCAACATAAAAGCCTATTGTGTAGCCACAAAGCAAGACTAGAATTTATTAGTATTTTCACTACTTTACTAGCACAAAGTGACTGCTGTGAAAGTCCATCACAATAAATTCCTGCGGGATATGATGGCCTGAACCTGATCAAAAGTGTTAAGGAAGCAGAGTGGTGAGTGAGTGTTTCCAACTGCTGCACGTGTGCCAGGAATGCCAGCACTCCTGAGAACGGATGCAAAAGAGAGTAAGGGCTGCCCAACAGTGTCCTCATGACAACCAGGACTTGGACAGTACTATGAAAAAGGGATTGTGGTTTGTTTTTCTAAACACCTCACCTAAAAGCTTGCAAGGTCAGGAGTTATGTGGCAAATTCAATACATTTTCCTGAGGTGTGGAAGCATGGGATTTGCTAATACACAGTATTTTTACTAATCAAACTGGTTAGTAAGAAAAAAACACCTCCCTGCAAGTCTATGGAATCTTACTTTCCAAGAAGGAAAAATAAATCATAGGTCAAAATGGATCTTTGGTCTGACCAGCTGTACAAGCCACTACATTTTACTTCTCAACAATCTCTAATGTGTCAGGACCTTAAGCCTCTGCAGAAAAATTTATACCATTTGTCCAAAATGGCTCAGAGGTCAATATAATCTTGCATTGCAATGTGAAGACTATTGCTCTCTTAACTGAAAGCAATAAGTCAGTCCTGGTTTTATTTTTAGTACCATACACACATTTTCATTAAGCTACACTAAAATGTCACATCCTTCTTCTAGATAAACCAGAAAAAGCTACAAGAGGAATAATTTTGGTCTAGGAGAAGAAGATTAGAGAAAAAGGGTAACAGCTTCTTCTCCCTCAGTCATGGCAAACGAAAGGGTTAAACGAGCTGTCCAGAAAAACTTGATGAGGCTGCAGGCATGAGAAAGGAGGAAGCAGTACTCACTTCTCCTAGAAGAAAACCTGATGTCCACTCCTGGCATATGTGTGGGTCAAGTTTAGAAAGCAGAGCAATCAGGTGTTGAATAATGTGGAAGGATTTGACAGAAACAGATATTGAGCAGCAGCGTAGCTAATGCCAGCCCATTCATATGCTGAACACTGGATACTGTAGAAATCTGGGACAGCTGCTTTCTACTTGAAGAGGAAAGGGAAGATTCTGAATTATTAATATGGATGGGTTGAGACTGGATATTCTATGCAACTGTGAGTTAATCCCATTAAAGGGAATGTCTAGGAAACCATGATGAAACATCACAAGTACAAAAACAGCAGGCAGTCACAAAACCCTGGTGCTGGGAGAGCTCGGGTGCACTGCACAAGCTTGCCCTGTCCTCTGACCCCGCCAAAACCAGCTGGTGGAGACAGCTCATCCTCAGGTCCCCATCTGCAGAGGCCATGCCCTTTCTTTCTGCCTGCAGGGCTTACCAAGCAGAAGGAAAATGTACTAAGAGCTAGGAATTTGAAGAGGGGAAAAAAAGCATGTTCACAGCAACTGCCCAGCAACTGGCATTTCTGCTTTCTCCAGTGGCTTCTCAATCCTAGGAGCTTGGCTGGGCCATCTGTGGAGTGTGGGGTGCACATATCCAGTTCAGCTTTACTTTGTGGCCAGAGGCTGCTCAGCAGTGCTTTGTTTTTTTATCTGGCAGGGCTTTTAAAGCACAGAGCTTTCTTTACTGTGCTATTGCTCTTATTATCTAGAAAATGCCAGCCAATCTCCTGTAAATAATGTGACATCCAATTTTCATAATTGCTAGCATCTCTACCTCTCCATCAAAATGTATCTAAACCTAGCCCTTCTGAAGGGTTCAGTCTTTGGTCTCAAATGTCTGTTCCAAACCAAGACAAATCCTTTGGGTTAGGCCAAGGCTTATCCTTCTACTACTTCTGAATCTCTCTCAAAAAATAGTCCCACCCATCAGGCTCTTGACCAAGATCAGGCTTCCTGCCTTGAGCCCCTCAAATCTCCTCCCTAACCTGTTTGTGTGCTTGAAGAGTGCAGAATGTTCCCATCAGAAGTGGGTTGGTTCAAAGAAACATAACAGAGGGGGAAAGGGCAGAAAAAAGAAAGCACTTGAGCAAAAAGAGAGAGAAAAGCAACACGAGTGCCTTTCCAGGTGGTGGAGGAAAACACAGGAGGCGATTACAGAAGTGAAATGTAGTGCGACTTGGTGACTAATGAGGGACAAGGAGGAGCTGTAAATATAGCAGAGCTGTAGGCACTGTAAGTGCTGCCTGGTCCTCATAACCAGACCAACTGCATGCTCTCTCCTCTCTGAACAAGTGGATGCCTTAGTTTTTAAAATATTACATGTAGAGAATATGTAGACTTGGAGGGCAGGCTCTCCCACCACCCAAAAAGACAGGGCCCCTGAGTAGCTGTTCAACTTGACTTGGTGTCAGGAAGCCTGAACATCGTGCCATTGAGTAGTCGATGGTGTTCAAGCATCACCTTATTTTTATGTCCTGGCTCTTAGCAAGGAGCAAGAACAGTGCACTAGCAAAACACAACATGTTCCTTTCCCCAGCTCCATTCTTGCTCCCCATACACATTGCATAAAAAAAATTTGCATTTGAACAAAGGGCCTGTGTGAAATGGAGGGGAGGGCAGGGACACCTCAGCCCACTGTCTACTCTCTCCACACAGCCTCCCACTATCTGTTTTGCTTTAGTGCCCACACAGTAGGTGGGTTAATATATGCTCGATTATTTCACATGCTGTTCTCTGTAAGTTACCCTGATGCAGCACATGACTAAAAGCAATTCTGCAAAAGCATTGAGGTCTTGCTCTTGTTTTGCAGCACCTAACTTGCAGTCTGGGGAGAGCACGCCTTGCATACAGATTCGTAAGTTTGTCAGGCCATGCAGCTCAGATGACCTCCAAGGTGTGAAGAAGAGGCTAAAGTCAGTCTGTAGATGCTGCTGTGATTGTTGATTTTCGGCATTATTGCCCTGGAAGCAACGAAGGATGGGGTCCTGGCATACCTGTCACTGAGCAGACACACGTGGGAAGAGAGTTTACTCTGCCGCTAGCGGAGATATCAGTATCCTGAGCAGGCAGGGGAGGACAGCAAGAGTGGCTCGTCACAGACAGGCTTTCCAGTGGTAGGAAGAACTTGGTTAGAAAAAGATTGTTTTCATGAAAGCTATAATAAAAGATGGAGATAAAGTCTGGAGGTAATGAGACAGTGAGAGAATTGCATTTGGTAATGATAAAAATGGTGCTTGGTGACGAAATGCATTTTTTTTGTGTATGTGTGTAAATTTGGCTGTAATTCAACAGAGGAGTTCATTTGGTTTTGTTTCTAGGTAAGAAGACATATGAATCCCTGTCAGCAGCAATGATGAGCCCAGTTGCTTGGCAGTTGAGAAGACAGAATATTTTGTGGCCTCTACCCTGCCCTCTTGTCTCCTTCCAGCCCTTCCACCACCCTCTTGCAGAGAGAAGGGTGTTTGCTTGGAGAGGCTGAGAGCCTCAGACACCCAAATTCAGTGCACCTTCTCTTTGACTAGGCTTTCTTCCCTCTGTTTTTTTTTTTTCCCATACAGCTAGAACAGACAGGAGCTCATGTGTTTCTGTATCCTGTTTGTCTGTTTTCTGTGATTTTCAGCTCGAAAAGCATTGTCTCAATCCCAGGTAATAAGCAGGAGTTGCCTATCTTTTGGGGAAGAATTTTACCACACATTTTATTTTAAAATAGCATGTTGCTCTGGTGCTATTGTGTGATATAGAGCCTCAGAGCCAAAAGTGCACATAAACAAATGTATGTAAGGAGTGGCTGCGGGTGACACGGTAGGAATGGGCAATTTTTCATAGGCAAAAGACAGGCATTCCCTCCTCAACATGCAATTTGCTGCAGTGCAGAGGGCCAGCACAAAACTTACATATCATGTCAGCCCCACTTTAAAGGTCATTTATTGTGGAAAATGTCCTTGTGCTGGTTCTCTGAACAGGGATGAATATTAGTCTCTGTGCAGAGCATTGCTCGCTCTAGGAGGCCCAGCTTAGAAAAATTAAACATTGGGTTTTTTTATGAGCCACCTCAGTGCAAATCTTTTCACTCCCTTCATAAAAATTATTTGTATAGTTTTATTTTAAGAGAAATTTCACTCTGTTGTTCTCCTCCCTTCTACCCCAGCACTTTTTCCTCAGAGTTTGCCAACATTAAAAAAAAGTATAAAGCCTTTGAAAGCATCACCAGGACTTTCTCCTCAGACAACCATCTTCCCTTTACTGGCTGAAGAGCACAGGACATAGAAGATTTTGCTCCAATATAATCTGGTTTCTGATTGCAGCCTTAAGAAAATTGTTCTACTTCTGAAATATGGCAAAAACTCCTGCTAAGTGCATCTTGTTTTTGTGGACACTATTTATCCATCCATCGATCCATCCATGCATGCATCCATGCATCCATCCCTCCCTCCATCTCCCTCCCACCATTAGCAAATTTGCAGATGATACCAAGTTGAGGGGGTGTGTTGATCTGCTGGAAGGCAGGAGGGCTCTGCAGAGGGACCTGGACAGGCTGGAGAGTTGGGCTGATTCCAACGGGATGAGGTTCAACAAGGCCAAGTGCCGGGTCCTGCACTTTCGTCACAACAACCCTGCAGCGCTACGGGCTGGGGACAGAGTGGCTGGAGAGCAGCCAGGCAGAAATGGAGCGGGGAGTTTGGATTGACAGGAAGCTGAACATGAGCCAGCAGTGTGCCCAGGGGGCCAAGAAGGCCAATGGCATCCTGGCCTGTATCAGGAACAGTGTGGCCAGCAGGACTAGCAAGTGATTCTTCCCCTGTACTCAGCGCTGGTGAGGCCGCACTTGGAGTACTGTGTCCAGTTCTGGGCCCCTCAGTTCAGGAAGGACTTTGAGGTGCTGGAGCAGGTCCAGAGAAGAGCAACAAGGCTGGTGAAGGGACTTGAACACAAGTCCTATGAGTAGAGGCTGAGGGAGCTGGGGTTGTTCAGCCTGGAGAAGAGGAGGCTCAGGGGAGACCTCATCACTCTCTACAACTCCCTGAAAGGAGGTTGTAACCAGGTGGAGGTTGGTCTCTTCTCCCAGGCAACCAGCAGTAGGACAAGAGGGCATAGTTTTAAGCTGTGCCAGGGGAGGTTTAGGTTGAATATTAGGAAAACATTTTTTACAAAGAGAGTAATCAGACATTGGAATGGGCTGGCCAGGGAAGTAGTGGATTCACCGTCCCTGGAGATTTTTAAGATGAGACTGGATGTGGCACTTAGTGCCATGGTCTAGTAACCATGGCAGTGTTGGATCAAGGGTTGGATTGATGATCTCGGAGGTTTTTTCCGACCTGGTCGATTCTGTGATTCTGCGATCTCCCTCCCTCCCTCCCTCCCTCCTTCCCTCAACTGTAATTCTCCTCACTCTGCTAGAAGTGAGTGTTTCTTCAGGTTTACCCTTCAGAAGCCTTTTTAGGTTTTTGGGAGGGGGAGAAAACCATGAGGGTAAGAAGAGCACTGCTGAGGACCAGCCTTTGTGTCAGCAAGTATTAATTAAAATAGGGTAGATGATCATCTTGTCTCATACAAAACCAAAACCTCTTCCCTCAGTTCCCTTTAGTTTTCCAAGACTAAAGGGTTGCTAAAACATCAAGCCTTCAAAGGAGTTCTCCCCATGAATGTCCATTAATCCTGGACACCTAATTCCTAACACCTATAGTTCTCTGCTTGCATTGTTCACTCTTGTCTACATGCAGCTGTTAACCTGAGCTTTGCAGGAGTGGGGAAAGCATGGAGATTGCATTATGCAAACAGCCTCAGCTCGCTCGAAGCCTCAGGCATCACCATCTGTGTCTGATAGGCAAGAGGACATCAGACACCACTGGAACTGTTTCTCACCTTTTGAAAAAAGGGACACAGGGTCTTTAATTAGGAAAAAAAGTAACCAGAAGCCACTTGGGCTACAACTCACATGGGACCTTTGCAGAAAGAAAACAAATGTATTTGCTGATGAATTATTCTGAGAGAGGAAACAAACAAAAGGATTCCTGGATAGTTATTTTCCAGAAATTAGGTCAGACCTAATTAGTTGCATAATTAATCGCCTGATTACCCAGCTAGTTAACTCTTAGTGATCTTTTTTGGCTCATGAATCAAATGCATGCATGCATTGTTTACAGGAGAGGTGCCACGGTGCTTTACAAACTGCAACTCCAACGTCCTGAGTTCTGGGGCAGCTTAGCCCTGGTGGTGCTGCCCCCTAATGCCGTGTGATACATGCAGGTTTACCTATAGCAACAAGGAGAGATGCCAAATTACAATTACATATATTGTGATTTGGCTGCCCTTCAACTGCTCTTTGAGGTCTTTGGGTGATGACAAGGCTGTTGTGAATGCAGGTCACCTGTTTCCTCCCTGATTTCTTATGACTTCACAGGTGGCCCTCCTCACGGAGGAAAGCAGATCTCTTAAAACAGGACTAGCACCTATAGTCAGGGCAGTCAAACTGGGAGGTCTCTTTGAGAGTCTGAGAATGATGGCACTTGTCTACACAGGTGCACAAGGGACATTGGAATCGAGACCAAAGGCACCATCAAGCCTGTGCCTCCGTTAATGGTATATTGTAGGACAGACGCTGAAGCTGAGAAATAGTAAGGATGGTGTTAAATGTGTGGAAAAATATTCTGAGTGTTACCATGAGGTAAACAACACCTCCAAGTGAAAAAATAGAATACTGATGCCTTGAAAGCTTTTTCAGTGACTAATGAGTTGTGACTTTGGTGTAAAAAGATGCCACCATCCATGAAAGGAAGGGAAACTGATACTAAAAGTGGTGATTGTGGACAGCAATGGCTGTTGAAGGAAGGAAGGAAGAACAAATAGTCTAGGAGAAAGGTAATGATGGGTAGCAGGAGAAACTGAAGTTGCTGGAAAAAAACCCCAAATCTTAGTTAATTTAACATGGTTGAAAACACTTTGCCGTGCCTATGCCTCTCCTAGAAAAAAAGGCTAATTCAACTCAATTTTTCACCTAGTCCAGGCAACTTGGCTCTGCTGAGAAACAGTATTTCAGCACAGGTACAGCATTGAGGAAAACCTCTGTTTCTGGTGCCCTTGTTAAACTTGGTATTTGCGCAACCTACTGCCATATAGACCTATGCAGAGACCCCAAGGCAGAGTGAATCCTGTATAAGTGCAGACTGTAGTGCAGAAATGAAAAAAAGAGAATGGCTTTGGGCTTTTCCTCGACATGGGTTCTGACAGTCCTTGGAGCATGTTGGGATCCTTTAAAAACTGCTCTAATCTGGCTGTGCTTTTCTAGCTTTTGATGGGTCCACTTTATTGAGACTGATTCCTCCCTCCTCCTTCCCCAGTTTCTCCCGCTGTACTTTGGGATGCCTTATGCCACCATGACAAGGCTAAAATGCAGATGACAATGTGGGAAAGGAAAACTGTATATATGCTATGTAAAAATAAGATTCCCTCCCCCCCCAATAAAATCCAGGGAATGTGTAGAGTCAGGGAGAGGGATCTATTTTCATCATCCTGATTTATGGAAGTCAGCTGGCTCAAACAGTGACTATTTCAAAGCAGAATGTCTTAAGCTTGGGAAAGGGCCAGTTATCCTTGCCACAGTCACTCAAACAACCAAAAATGGGAGAGGGAAACTGGAAGGCAGCATAAGAATACATGTGCACGCTGGTACAGAGAGCTATGAGCAGGCTTCTGATCTTCCAACTGCTGATTTCTGAAGAAATATTTCTAAGGGGTGTGGATTCTGTTCCTACATGATTGTAGGTAAAACAGAGCACACTTCTAAGCACAGACAGCATAAAACATCATTTTGAAAAGGACCAAGATGGGGTGAAGTTGAGGCAACGAAAAGTGAAGAGTACAGATGTTCAAGAGATACATGCCTATCTTTTCTATCAAGAAAAGAAGAAACTGGGATTATCTAAAGCTAATCAGGCATTTGTAGCTCACAAGCAATACAAATAATTGCAATGCAAAGGTGACTGGTGATGGTCCAGTGTGGTGCCTAGATGGTCCCTAAAGGAGCTGTTATCCTTTTTTTCAGAGACAGTGTATACATGCTGTTTTTTATCAATCTTTTGCTTTTTTCCTAGCACAATTCTTCAACAATGAAATGAAATATCCTGACTTGAACTTCCTTTAAACTTTATCTCTCCATTGGATTTTCCCATGCAAATTTCTATTAGTTCTTGGGAACAATACTGCAGCCAAAACATCCCCTTTAATGCAAAATTTTAGCACTGGATGTTCAGATAACTCAACAGAAATGTCCATATTACTCAATCTTGCCCTGCAGTCTTCAACCTACTCATAAATACAGTGCTCTGTGCTCTGCTCTCATTGTGAATTTGCTAATTTTCCCTGTTCTTTTATTGATGGGGGTACAACTTGATACAAATGTCCAGATTGGGATAACAAAGACCCAGGTAACACATGGCAAAGTCTGTATAAGACAGAAAAAAGAAAATACAATATTTTAGTTACAACAAGGTTAAGGGAAGCATACATCTGATGAGTTGGGCCTGGAAACATATTTTTGTCTCACACAGCATCATTTCTCTTGGAAAACCAGTGCTTTATGAAAGATTTTCAATGGACTTGGGAAAGTGGGGGGCAAAGGGCTCCTCTGCAGCTTCTTAATGCTTGAAATCCATTCCTGAGTACTTTCATCCCTAATTAAAGGTCACCCACTGGTTCGAGAACAACTGTTAATGAAGAGTTTAATTATCCAGATGACAGCTATAAAATCCTACTCCTGTGCTTGAATATTTTAAAGCAACAAGGCCCACATTTTCAAATATGTGCTTGTAACCAAGTACTTAGACAAAAAAACACTCACTGAAGAAGAGTGTGTATGAGCCATTCACATTTGCATACACAATGGGAGATTGCATATGCCCACATTAAAGATGCAAATCTGTGAGGAGGTTTGTATGTGCTTACTTGACCGTTTGAACCAGACCCACCTTTCTTTTCTGTTCTTTCATTCAGGGAGGGGGAGGGATGTTTAAATTATTCCTTGAGGATAAATCATTTCACGTTATTAACTCTTCTTAACAACAAAGCTGCATAAATTAAATGTAAGATTATCTGCTGTGTTCTCGGTGGAATGATTAGGAGGGAATCTACAGGAAAGAAATGTGGTCAAATGATTTGAAAACTTGCTAAATGGGATGCAAATCTCATCTTGCATTCTTAACAAGCTCAAATGTAGACCTGCCTTCTAATGAGCAAACTCTGCTTGGCATATCTGTGCAACCCCCAGAGCAAAGTTATAAAGAAAATGGATCATGGTTCATTTTCTCTACTGAGTCAGGTTTTTGCTTTTATTGACGCCTTTGACCAGCTGCTTCTATTACGTTTACCCATGGTGACAATTTCTGTGATGCTGCCCTTAGTCTGCCAAGCTGAAATGGTCCCATTTCTCATTTCCCATCACAAGATGAGTGTTTCTCAGGGAGGTCAGGTTTGGGTTCCCCACAAGGTACATGCCTGAAAGAATGATGCTTCTATCAAACAGATGAAGAAGTTGCTTATCATGTTCTCACTGCCAGCACAGTCTCTTTGTATCACTGGTGGTGGCACCATAGGGGCAAAGAGAGTCATAATTCTTTAACTGGGCATTTTTGGGGGCTTGGTGAAGTCTAAAATGCAATGGATGGCCACATAAGGGCAGTGAAGAAAACCAGAAGGTATTACAATATTGTCTACTGTCAAGTGGTCTTTGGAGCAAACTAGCAATGGGCTCCAAAACAAAACAACTCCAAGGTTTTTTCTGTGAGTTGGAGTTAGGCTTTGACTCAGTTTTCTTGTTACCTGTGGCCTCTCTCTCCTACATGTGTGCACACATAGACACATGCTTATGTGTTGAAGCAGAATACTCCACAAAATAGAATTTCAAGCCCTGGGTGTAAAAAGGAGGGGAAAAAAATTAGAATGTATCACATAACAAGAACCATCTATATATATTGAAAAGGAGGAAAATACCTTTCTGAGCTCTATCAACGGATAATATCTTATTTCATAAGAAATATGAATTAATAGAAGAGATTTGTTAAAAAAAACCAAAACAGGTCAGTCTTAGTATGTTATTTGTTGAAGAGGTTTCAAACATACCTTTCTGTGCTTTGTTAACTCTCCAGGACTCTACAGGAGGGTTTTCTGTGCAGAGTCTCTCATCAGCTGAGCTTCATCTGTAGGTCACAGTGACCTGATTATGGAGGCTGTGCTGCAAAAATGGAGCTCTCCAGATAAGCAGTAACATTTATTGCATACTTTGTCAGCATATCTCTGGCCATACAGTTGTTCTCAAGGCACTTTGTTGTGATATCGGTTTTATTAAAATGGATTTCAAAAAGGGAAATGTAAAACAGTTTAAAGATTACAACAAAAACATGTTGCTCAGTGCTGAGAAAATCCACACCAGACACCAGCAGGCTTTTTGTACATTGCAAATGTATCTTGAATTTTTTTATTATACTGCTTTCTTCAAACAAAAAACACCGTTTAAAAAATTGCTACAAGCAGACCAATGTCCCATACAGGGACATCGACACAGGTCACACAATGTGTCTCAAAATCTGGAAAATTAAGAATACTAAAATCCAAAGAAAAGTTAAAGCCAAGGGGTTCTAGGGACTAGAAGAAGGAGGTTTTTGTCTTGGCAACTGCACGGTTAGTCTCCCAGCTTTGGAGGTGCTGCCACAGCCTGAGTTGCCACCAGAGCTCCTGAGCAGTGTGGGCAGGATGACATGTCCTCTTGCCTGGGACAAGGCAAGGTGTTCAATTATGTAGGTTCTACTTGCTCTTCAAGTATCAAATCTAGCTTCCTCTGGAGGAAGAGCTGTGGGCTAAGGTGGCTTCATCGCTTTGGTGCTGATCTGACTCTGTACACAAGATACAGTCCTGCAAGGTCTCTTTTTAGGGATGCTAATTTGTAAAGCATATTTAACTGCATCCTAATTCTGCAAATGTCTGGGCAATGGGTTTGCATGAAGTAGATCGGATGTATCAAGCCCATGTGCCTGACAAGACTGCTTACAAAACTGGCTTCTAGACTATGATGCCTGTGCTTTCCTGAACTGCCAGGTCTCATCCTTGGCAAATGGACAGCGCCCAGGCAAAAAAGCGTGATGTGATGCACTACAAGAATTTTCCCTTTTTATCAACAAAAATGGGGTAGTATTTGTCAAATAACACCCCTCATTTTTGGCCCAAGAATAGAATCAGGAGCCTTTTTTTAAATGTAACTGTATGTTACATTTAAATGTAACAGAGTATCTGTCATTTTGGAACATCATCATTCAGTCATTTCCATCAGAATGGGTTTTAATGGCTGCACACCATTACACTATATATGATATAAAGTATTTGTGAAAAAAATCATTCCTTTGAATAATCATAAGATCTTCCCAGAGATGAACTGTCTTTCCTGCTCTTCTCTTTCGTTCTTCCTTCCCCTGGATCTTGGATGGAGTGTTACTTGTGTAATCCCAAAACAACCCCCAAAACACACTCTTTTTGATCTCCCCTGCTTTATGCACTAGGGAGCTGACAGTTCCTTCCCCGGCTAGGACTGAATGAATAATCGCCTCCTGTAGTTATTCACATCAGGTTCAGATGCTGATATGTGAAGCTGATGATGGGAGATTATGGATAGAAGCATCGAGATTTGCTACTGAAATTTTATGACTTGTAGGTAGGAAATATTTAAAGCACATCACATTTAACCATGAAGACTCCAAAGATTTATAACCTCATGGGGCAGAACTGTGAACTGTTTGCGAGGGGGAAATGAAGCCCAGAATCCTCTCTTGGTGTTTTCTTTATGCCCACATATCCACACATATCCACACAATCAGCATGAGAAAATCCTACCCATTCCTAAATCTTTGATGCAGTTTGGAATGATTAACCCTCAAAAGGTTTGATATGTAAATCATGTGAAAAGTCTGTACATTCATTGAGATCTCAGTAAAAAATCGTCTAAAATCAGGAAATCTGGATGAACAGTTTTTTTTCTTTTTTTTTTTGTTAATTCAACATACACATCTTATGGTTTATTTCAGATCTTCCAATCTGGACCATCATCTAATAATGTGCACACAAAGCTGTTCTTTTTTTTCCTGAAGGGAAGGGGAAATCCTACAAATATTTTACAAAAAATTAGGATTTCCCATAAACTTTTATACTTTTATTCAGGGTTTCAAAAGCCATACCTAGGTCCACTGTCCTTTACACAGGCCAGGCAGGTTAATGCACTAATATCATTGTATTGTAAACCTGCCTCTTGTATCATCTTACGGCAGCCTATTGGCCCATCTTGCCATATCCAAGGGGCCCAGACACACAAAAGTGAATTCAACCCAACTCTATGAGAACTACTTGAGAGAACATCCTCCTTATTATAAGGGGTTTCTCCTGCCTTTGTTCTTGCGCTTTCTTACCGTGAAAACAAACTCCAAACCAAACCAACTTCTAGAGACAAACTTAGATGAAATATGTTTCTCTGAGCCTGCTGATCTACATCAACACAAAACCCACCCAAAGTGACACTTCTGTGCAGAGTAAGGCAGGTCCATGCAGTGTGGAACAGAAAACATCAGCATAGCTGGAGATGTCTTCCACCCTTCTGCAGTGGTCAACAGAAATGGAAACACAGGATATTCTCGTTCCTAGTAAGTCTCTGCTCAAGGAGGGCTTAAGTAGGCCTTCTGTCTCCTGCAAGCCCAGGAAGTACAATTAATGAAAAAACCCTAATTATTTGTCATTATTATAACACAGTTCACATGAAAAGAAATCATTTCTACATATTTTTTTCTTTCAATTATATATAAACACTACTTAATTCTCAATAAGCAGCTAATATCTTCCTAGAATGAAGGGAATCTCTGTCTACATGGTGGGAGATACTGGTTTATGATCAAATTTCTTTCTTAAGGTAATTCTATGAGAAGACTTTGGCATTTTGGTCTTCAAGAGCTGATGAAGATGATGTGCCATCTCTGATGGTTGTTCATTGAACAAAAATAGCAAATGGAATTAATTTTTTCTTTCCTCATAAAACATAAATTTACATGCTATGCTGAAGTCATTATTCAAATGCACTGTTGGAAGTGATTATCACACTGCCTCAGACACAAATCCATGCAAGTGTTTCAGTTCAAGTGATTCAGAGGAACCAATGAATAAATAGGGCCATCACTGTTTTTTGACGCAGCAGGGCAATGACCATTTCTTGTGTGGAAATTAGGAGCAGATGAGGAGGTCTCTGTTCTGTAAATCTGGGCTTGCATTTCACAGCAACCAAACTTGCTCAACAGAATGAAGAAATCCCTGCGGAAAGTCTTGGTGAAAATGGCGTAGAGGAAAGGGTTAGCACAGGAGTTGATGGGGTAAAACAAAACCAGAAGGATCTTGGATTTGGACACTGTGATGAGAGGAACCTTGAGTGAGGCTGATATTGCAAAAAAGGATATGGGTGCCATGCAGAGGAAGTCTGTGAAGATGAGTATGGCCATGCGTTTGGCAATCTTGGTGTCACTGTTGGAAGAGATCACATTGGGGTTCCTCACAGTGGAGTAGATGCAGATGTAGCACACGCATATAATCACAAATGCGAGCACATTCAACACTAAAAGACATACAACATAAGCCTGAGAAAATGGTGTTTCTATATCCATGGGCAAACAGATACTGACCTTCATGTAGCTGCTGACTCCAAATATGGGAAGAAGTGCTACTGTGAAAGCAAACAGCCAGCCAAAAACCATTATAATCACAGCGTGACGCAATCGAACCTTGCGGTGCAGCTGCATGGCATAGGTGATGGTGTGCCACCTCTCCAGGGTGATCACAGTCAGTGTGTAGACAGAGAGTTCACTCGCAAACACAGTGAAAAATCCTGCAGTATTGCATCCTGCCCCAGTTTGCCAGTCTATGGCGTAGTTGTAATACTGGCTTTTGGTCTGGATATCCACAGATGCAATAAACAACAGATAGATGCCTATGCACAGGTCTGCAAATGCAAGATTGCACATCAGGAAGCGAGGTACAGTGAGCTTGTATTGGCTGCTTATTAAAATAATGAGAACAACAATGTTCCCAGTGACAGCTAAAATGCTGATAAACCATATCAGGACTCTTAGAATGTTGTATCCCATGATATCTTCACATGGATTGAAAGCATCAGGTTTTGGTGAGCAAGCTACGTTAACTACTTCGTTGCATAAACCGTAGTCAAAGTCATGCTCTGCTGGATCAAATCCTATGCCATAGCTTGAAATATAATCTTCAGATGCAGATTGTATCTGTAGCTTTTCGCCAGGCTGCTCCTTAAGGTCTTTCTTGGCCTGAGACATGATACATATCGGATGTAATTCGGTGCTGAAATTGTAAAAAGAGTGGAGTTGGAAGCTAAGAGACACAGTGTGAGGCATACAACACAAAATCATCCAGTTTCCATTAACAGCTCAGTTTTTCTGTTTAGCTGATTGTATAGATTACCTGGAGCTTGAAATCAATAGTCTGGCTGGTCCTTATTTATAAAATATTACAAGAACAGGTAAGTGATTTGGAAACATCATAAAATGTAAGGGAAACAAAAGCCTAATGTTTGCCTAACACCCACCTGGATAACAGCCTCTCTAAGAAGCCTCCCTTATTTGAACTGAATTTCTCACATAGCCTGTCATTGATAAGCTGATTTGTGCGTGGGGGAAATACATGATGATGAATAGCAATGTAAGACTGAGTTTTGAAGAATTAGTCAATTCATCTGTGTTCATAAGGACTCTGTTGAACCACAATAATGCTATGATCCCTTAATATTATTCTCAAATTCCCTTTTTCCTAGAGGTTTTGACCATCACTGTGGTATAGTTCTGTAACTCCATCAGGGCATAGAACACCTCCAGTTTGTGCTGTTTATTTCTAAGTATCTCATAACATTACTGGCCAGTAACATAAATAAATAACACAAATAAGCTCATGTAGGCTTCCAGATAATACCTAGAAGCCAGATGCCAACATGAACACAAGATATGGTAGACCATTTTGTTAAAAACTGTTCTTCAAAGAAAATGGATTAGAAAACAAGCGAAGCAAACCCAAGCCAAGCCACGTCAAACCAAATCAAACCAACATTTTAATGGAAGAAGTAGTTGCTTTTGTTTCTGCCAGAAAGTATTTTTAAACACTCCAAGAATTTTTAGCAGCACAGGTAAATAAAGGAAAAGAGTTTCAAGGAAAAAAAAAAAGCCTTTGAAGGTTAAACTAGTATTTTTGATAGTTTTGTGTTTGGTTTTATTTCATAGAGTATTAGCTCTATGCCCTTCTCCATCCCTAGACAAACAAAAGAAAAAATATTTTGGCTGAGATGATAGAAAGATGACTAGGTCCATCAAGTTAAGAAATATCAAGATATATTCCTGTAGAGACATGAAATGAAGGGTCAGACTTTACAACAGCTTCTTCTAGGCTTTGAAGTTTGCTGTCCCATAAACTTGCATTTAATAACTATGGATTTTATAATCCATAGTTTTGGATGCAGACCTAATCCGAGTTAGGAAATAAAGCAGGGGAAAATGTGTTGCAAAACCAACACAGTTCAGCTCTGCCTACATTCAGCTACAACCCAGACTGCAATTTAGGTGTAAAATTTCTAGGACAGGACCCCAGCTTATCTTCCACCCTGACTTTCAGTACAGTCAAGACAAGAACTTTCTAGACAAGTTAGGTTGAAAATTTTGAACAACTGGTAGTGGCTTAAAAGGGAGAATTCTTCTTTGTAACCTAATTTTACCCTTTGACTTTGTGCACTCACTATATCTTCCAAAAATTGAGTTTAAAAGGTCTGCAAGAAAGGAAAACTAATGAAGGCCCAGCACCAGAAGGTGAGAGACATTTCCTATGAGGTTCTGAACATCCTCTACCATTATCAATATTTTTTATCTTGCCTGTCAACTGAGGCAGAAAACTGATTTTCCGTGAGGTCAAATATGCACTATGAAGGTCACAATAGCAATAACAAGGCATTACATTTTGCTCCCCTGTGTTCTACTCGCATAAGGATGAGTGAGGGGTCCACTGTATTGATCAATATATCAACAGTTCTCTAGCTGAAAGGGAATATAGGCTTCCAAGGAGCAATAACGGGACAGAAAGTCCCTCATTTTTAGTGCAACACTCACCCAGGGGTACTGCAATTGGTGGTTCTTCGTAAATGAACTGAATGAAATGTTTGTATCCAATAATTTCTCAGCATTAGTTAAAAGTAAACCTTTTCCCAAATTATGAAGGCACTGCCTGGACCTAAGTCTATTCCCTGGCAAGACTGCTATGTAAGGCCAATTAAATATTTCTAATTATTACAATTTATTAATTCTTGAATTATTTTACAGCCAGTGGTCCCACGTAGAACCAGGGTCCCATGGAGTTAGCTGCTGTGTTGGCTCCGAGGAGGGTGACGAGGCTGGTTATCTGTACTGTGAGCAGGTAAGAGGGGCAGCTGCGAAATCCCATGCCAAGGAAGAGGCATCCTCCGATACTGACTCCTTACCATATCTTTGCCCTGTGATGTTTACTCCTTGGGCTGTGCAGTGCATTCAGAGCAACAAGTTAAAACCTTGTTTGCCAAGGGATGGGTGGGTCCTTGCCTCCTTTTGAGGCTGTGGGTATTCTAATACACTCCACTTATTCACTCTGTAAAACTCTGTTACTGTTTAGCATTATTTTGCTCAAGTAAACTAGAAAATTAAACTAGAGAAAGGACAACTTAGAGAATAAAATTGAAATTGACAGAGTGCTCTGACAAAAATAAACAAAAATTACTACCTTTGTACAAGTTGTTATTTTATGCGCTTTGTCTGGAACTGGTGACAGCAGGATTTTGTGTGCTGAGAAACATGCTCAGCAGAACAAATAGTCTTAACCTAGGTTCTGTATTAAGCCCTATCTCAAACCAATCATTCTCACCAAAAGGTGACATCAGGTGAGTTGTGAGCAACTGATAGTATGTTCTCATGAGACAAGGCCCAAACATGACTCCTGATTCTGCCACATTTTTTGAAAAAGTAGGATTTCAAGTGACAGGTCTTCTGAAGAATAACGATCAAGTGTAAGGACAGAGTCATATCAATGTCATTCTTTTTGGTAGAAGGTGATCTTTATGTCAAAGAAAGCCAAAAGCTTACTGAAGTTCATAATGGTATATGTCAAGTTGAGAGTTTTAACATCCAACCTCTGCCCTATCCACACTTCAAGGATATTATTTTCCAGTCACAGAAAAATGTGAGGGAGTTCAACACACTGTACCAGACTTAAGAATGCAGCTTACCTTCTGTTAGGCCAGCATCACAACATTCAAGTGTGATCAATTCACAGATCAATATTTAGCATATAGTCCTTACGAGAATGGGAAAAACATCAAAATTATCTTAAAATTTGTGTCTCAGACTGGCAGAGCTTGATTCGACCTTCTCCAAAATTTGGAAAGCACCGTCGCTGTAACAGGTTTAAGCTTCCCATTATCACGACAGCACCTGTTCTCTGGCACAGACAGATTTGGGAGAGGTGACCAACCAGGATTTGCTATGGCAATTTATTTTTTCTAAGAGTTTGAGTGCTGCAAAAGTGTCAAAGAGGGAAAATCTAACATAAACTGGCAACCGGAAAGGGGCCACACATCCCTGTTTTAATTTCTTCCCAGAGTTCCCATGTGAACAGCAGCTGCTGCTGTGATCCTTAGAAATGCACTTCTGGGGGTGATAAGGCATCCTTTTTATACTCCCTGGACTACCTGGAAGTACTCTGAGAGCCAGATAGTCACAGAATAATGATTGTCTCCTGTGAAGGTGCATGACAAGTCAGGACACATCATGGTTCCCACCACCACAAGTGATGTGCAGCACTGAACCAAGTACAGCTCTTGCCAAAAAAATATTACCTGTTGTGTGATCAAGCACTATACAAACTATTAATAACTTTTAAACAGCCTGAGCAGCCTTCAATGCACTCACAACTTGTGCCAGCTGTCAAGAAAATTGCTTTGAAATGAAAGCTGGTGTAGCTACTCTATGTGTGACTCATCTCTTTTGAAGTGTATTGTAATATCTTCAGTATTCAAACTGAACACATGTATCCATTTTCTCTCTTTAAGGTGGAGAAAGGATGGTAGTTTCCCACCAATTTCAGTACAAGACACATGACTGTATGAAAGAAATTACCATTTTTAATTATGTTAAAAAGCAGCTAACAGAAAAATTCTAGTAAATTTCTATTTATACTTAATATTTAGTAAAAAACACACCTGGTAACTATTAAAGACATATATAAATACATTCAATTTTGTTCTGTTGACCAGGGTTGTACAGTTCACGGCCACATTCATTCAAGTAGTCCTATATCATGTGTCATAAACAAGAGCATCTCCAACTTACATATTATTTCTCCCCATTGCATCACATCTGATATTATAGGAGACTGAAGTTGTGACCAAACTTCTCCAGAAGCAGCCCCACCACTGCGTGGTACTCCAGCCCAGCTTGTTAACCATCCTTACCTGGATTGTGTGAGCTCTGCACAGGTTTGTTGGCATTTCTTTGCAAAATTACGCTTACCCGAGCTGTGGAAAGCGCAATGTTTTATGTTCTCCTTGGTTTCTTGCCTGCCAGGGCAAAGGCCTCCAAAAGAGGGGCTATACAGGGCGAAAAGTGAGTGTTGTGGTCTTCAACTCCCTGGGATGAGTGTGTGACAAGGAAGTTATTTTAAAGCCCAAGTGAGGGGACTAGATACTGGCAGCTTACCACACGATCAGGACTGTTTCCTCCTGTAGCCTTCTTTCAATAGCAACTCTTACTCTGTTTTTTAAAAGTCCAGTTGCCTAATTTAAGGAGGGGATTCTGTGATTTGGGTCCTGTTTAGGCCCAAGCAGCCCAGAAGCCAAGTACCTTCAAAAATATGAATCGTAGTGACATCAACGTTCCTTTGCAGATTCAGGATTAAAAATGCTTTCATTGGACTCATTGGAATACACCACTTTGTCATCAGGGCTGGAAGGACTGGACTCATTCCCACATATAAGTTACCGAGCACTGTGTCTGCATAAGACTGCACAAGTATGTGAAAACATCTCCTGCTGATAAATTGTTCTAGTGAACAGTTTAGCATTTTGGAACAAAAATGGACAATGGGAGATGGATTCTGTCAGATACTTCCCTTATCCCCGCAGTCTCCGGCATCGCACTTGCATTCTTTACGCAGATAGTTTTACAAACACATGTAGGTGATATTTATTAGCTATCAGCACAAGCAAACTCAGTTATCTTCCATTGTTTGGTGACAATACAATGCTAAAAGTAAAATAAATGGCTATTTTAAGTGTTAAAATAGAAGCTACTAACAGTTTATGCTTTTTCTGCATGGTTTTACTGTTCTTTGAAGTTTTATGCAACTTCTGAAGATGATGTCTTGATTTATAACAATGGTTCATGACTTTTTTTTTCTGCCATGGCAAAGTTCAAGTCTTTCAGGACATCCAGTAAAGGAAGAACTTCAAACAATAACAGGGGTTTCCATAGGTATCAGCTCCTCATGTTTTCCAGTGGCACGAATTCAGGAGGCTCATTAACTACTTGAAGCGTACGTTTCAAGACTGCCTGAGCAGGTGAAAATACTCAAAAAGAGTCATTGATACCTGAAGTCTCACTGCAACTCACTAATGGAAAATTAAGATAAGCATGGAGAATTACAACTGGAGTCTAAAAAAACACCATACCCTCCCACAGTCCCTCTGTTGATTTGGGTAAAATGGATCTGCTCTAGGTTAACCATTTCAGAAGTCACGTCCAAAAACATTGTCGATGTCAACTCAACAGATAAGGTATCTCTGATGCTTGGCTTGACAGTGTTCCAATATCAGTGAGGCTTTCTGAGAGAACAGTATTTTGCATCACTCAGTGGTCCTGTTACCCTCCTGAATCGATGGGCAAGTATTGACCAGCTTCTCTGCAAACACGGCTTTCTCTCCAGCTACCTCCTGAAAAGTTATCAAACTTTTTCTGTTTAATGTTTTCAGCATGGCTCCAGGCTGATCCAGGACAGCAGATCCAGTGAAACATGGACCTACAATAGGTGGGGACAGAGCTGCAGCTGGGGAAAATACCGATGGTAAGCTAACACAGCTATTAGAATTTAACAATTCCCTGTAATGTGGAGGCAGTACACTGTGTAGCATGCAAAAACCTGTATGTATTGTGTATTTATTTATTTCTATCCATTTACTTACCTGCTCTAAAGAGACCTTTTCTATCCAGACTTTGAAGAAATTTATTTAATTTACTATCAAATGCTGAAAAGCGCCAAGAAGAAAAACAGATTAAATCACTTACTTTTGTCTTTTCCAGTTTGTAAATGCACAGCAATGGCTAGGATATGTGAAGTTTGCTTCAATCAAAGATCTAAATTTGCTTAGATCAGGAAGCTTTTTTAAATTGTATGTAGATCTTGCTCTTAGCTTCTTAATGTGTTCTAATCCATGACTTGGCAGGAAACTGATTTTCGTGCTTGAAATATCCCTTTAAGAAAACAGATAAAAATCTTGGTAAAAAGCAAATTTACTTCTGCTCAACAACAGATATGTGTTTTAGACTGTCCTACTCATTCTCAGAGTAGTGGTTGGAAACAGATCACCTGGAAATCTACACTAAAAAGAGGATCCGGTGAAAAATTAGGTGTTCCTCCAGCAAACTGAACTAATATGCATTGCAAACAACAATCAAACGATGTTAGTCTGTGAGAAATAAAGAAAAAAGTCCCATAATGTTCTGGGTAAGAATTAACAGGGACATAAACCGTTAGCGCCATATGATACTGGGTTTAGTAAATACCCAGTAAATGCAACAATCATCCCAAAATACTCTTACAGGATAAAAAAGGCTGATGAAATCGCAGTAGAAGTTTGCTGTGTGATCATCACATCATGGGAAGGCTGTTGTGGAAAAAGCAATAAACACAAAGAAAGAAGCTCACATGGGGGTACAGATGTGAGGACAGGTTGGGTATATCAGGTTTTGTGCTCATTAGAAAGAAAAGGAGATAAAAGACAGACAGGGGTGACATTGTTCAGACTGTTAGGAACAAAAAAACCAAACCAACAAAACATTACCAGAGGTTTAAAAAACAAACACAGCACAGACTGAAGCAAAGAATGGGACGAGATTACAGGAGGCTAGGAGAGGTGTATTTATGTGGAAGGCAATTACTATGTTGGACAGGCTATCAGAGGCAGCGATGAAACCAGCACTCATGAATGTATTAAAGAGACCATTAGAGGGGCTTTTAAAAGGAAACACATTCTGCAAACACTAAATCTTGACTTGTGCCATGCAGGGAAGAAGGACCAAGTGTGCTCCATCTCCTGGCTGAGATATTTGGGAATCCTTCCCCATAGCTTCAGGGTATAACAGCTGGGGCAAAACGTCTCCAGCTTTCCCTCACTGGGGCACAAACTGTGTCCCTTGGATCATGACAGCATGAGAACACACTTCTTTCTCTTAAAAGGTAAAAATGAACTGCACAAAATCACCCTGTCCTCCTCCCTTAGTCCTTTGTGCTCTTATGGGCTGAGACTGATCCAGGCTACAGTGTTTGCTGAGGCTGCTCTGCTCTTAATTCTCCAAGAAAAGACAGAATTTTTCCTTAATTGGGGAATTAAACTGACAATATTTGTAGTTTTCTCCATGTCCCCTTGAAGATATGGTTTTCAATTCATCTGTAACAGTATGATGTCAGGACAATATGTTATTTGATCTCTATTACCCAACAGCACAAATTGTTTTTATTATCATTTTAATACAGTAGAGTGGTGTCTTGTGAGGGGGAGACCAGGTTTTAGCAGCATGTAACAAAGTTTAGGCAGTTGCTATGTACCATACACACATTTGCATCTCTGTTCTCTGGTTTAAGAAACAAAATTAATGCCAGGGAAGGGCTCTGTTTGAACTCCAGCCAAACCTAACAAATTCACAGGCAGCTGATAAAGTGGTTTGTAAAATTGGTGTTGGGTAAAGATGATGTGTTCATGCTGTGCCTACATCCAGGCTCTAAAGGAATGTACCACCTTCAACAACTGGACCATGAACTGTGATAGCAGAGGAGCAAACACAGACTCCCCTTCACTGCCTTGACCTAGGGCCATAATTTCTACTGGAAGGGAAAATAGACCAGTGTATTCAAAAATACCATGAACTTCTGCAGGGCAGAATGAGAGAAGCCACACTTCTCACAGAGAGGGTTCTGAGGTCCTGGGTCTGTTTCTTACAGGAGCTGAAAACAGCAACCAATGAGAAATTTTAGGCTATCCATTTCTGACTTGGACACTTGAAGAGGTAATTAGGTTGCAATGAGCAGTCTCGATTTTCACATGGGCTGACTATTGCCCTTAATGCACTGCCTAATGAAAACTGTCACCCAGAGTATATGCTCACAAGCCAGCAACAAAACAGCAGTTTTCTGCCTAAATCCACAAACAGCATCACTCATGGCATCATTAAGAGCATGTGAAACTTCATAATTCTGAAAAAGAACATGGAAAATATTTTCTGTGGCTTGTTAGCTAAAAATCATTACCAAATCCAAACTGTTATTACAATGAGTGGAAATAATGAGCAAATATGAATAGGAATACCACTTGGACTTAAAAATAGCAAAAAGGTTACTGTGTCTCTCATAATCTTTAAATAATTTCATAAATATTAGATTTTTTTCCCACAAAAAAATTTTATTCTTATTTTAAAAAATTTTCTTTTTATGTTAATTATTGCACATAAATAGAATTGAGTTAGGGAATTTGATTTGCAAACTCCTGCAGGGTTTTTTTGGTATGTCTGTGAGGGACAGTTATCAATAGACCACTGGCATGCCCCCAAACAGCAAACATAGACGTTGTGAGGGTGGTTTAGTAACTTACTCCACTGAGTTACCACACACAGACCTCAGTGTAGAAGTTCTTTGGGATGTTGCTCTCTAGTTAGAGGCTTGATAAGTTAAATAATCATGATGAACAAGATCATAAACTGGCAATAGGAAATCAAACCACAAGGCATCACCGATTGGAATATGTGTTCCTGTATTATTTCTGCTTGGCTGCTAGTCATCAGCCTTGACAGCAGCTGGTGCAGGAACAGGAAAATGAATCTGACTTCTCTTCCAATCACTTCCCTTTCCCACTGGGAGTCTTTGTTGGATTAGCAAAAATACTGACCAGCTGATGAGGTTTGAAAGGCACATACAGAAATGGTGGGAAATAGCTGCTGGAGCAGAAAGCAGAGGGCGGTAAAGCGGTTGGTGAGAATTTTCTCCGTGTATCTAAACTGATCTCTGGCTGCGCTTCAGGGACTCAGCTGTTGAGCTGGGGATCTACTGGAACTCTCCAGTAGCCCCCATAGGTGGGTTTCCCATAGGACATAGTCAGAGAACTAAGGACACCAGCAAAAGCTGGTGTAAGCCACTACAGGTCTGAGAGCAGCAGAAAACAATTAAATGAAACAATATGGCTGAAAACTGAAGCTATGAAACTCCAGGCTGGAAATACAGTGTATTTCTGTATAGAAGCAATATGTATAGGTGTGGGATTTATTAGCTGCTGGATTTACTTGCCTACTGTCAGCATCGAAATCTTTTAATTCAAAACTTGATGTCTATCCAAAAGAGATATTCTAATTCAGCTAAGAGCAGTAAGTCTGAGAGAGGAATTGATTTGTGAAACTCTGTAGTCTGTACAAGGGCTAAGATTGGTGCTTTCTGGTTATTTGTGTTCCTTTCACATTATTTTAATACGCTGAATTATAAAATAGAAGTTGAAACTAATTGACTGTAGAACACTGGTTTAAGAAGGTCAAGAGTTAAACCTCCTGATGTTCATTCTAATAAAACACTGCAGTCTGCAACATGGATTTGATTGCAGCAAAACTATTTCTCCCAGCAAAGATATGATTATGGGTCAATCATTCCACAAGTGAAAGTGCATCCCTGGTGTACACTACGTTGATGGATGAGCAAGAAGGCTCTTCTTTCATGATCTCATCCAGGATAAAAAAGTAATTTCCCATCCATGGAATAGTGGATGTATTGGTAATGGAACAGAAAACTTTTTATGCAAATAACTCAGTGTTAGAAATTGAACTATCAAATGAATCTCAACCACAGGCAAATCAATTTGATAAACATCCAGAATATGACTGTATCAGTTATAGCTTGCAAAGAAAATCCAGTTACTTTTTGCTACAGGAAACAATGATTTTCCTAAGAAACATCTCTGACATTACTGATGAAGAGATGCTCCACTGGCAGTCTTTTCCAAGGAATGAAGACGCTTTTAGGAAGTGAGGGAAGTGAAACAGAATGCAGTAACCCATACCATAGCTCTTTATATCATAGGTGCACTGGCCATCACAATGTGGAAACAAAATGCCTTCAGAAGAGCTCTGGACTGAACTCAGGGTTAATCGGACATTTTTCTCCTTCCATTTTAGATTTTTAACCACTCTAACATCTGTGTAAAATTTTGCAAGAGCTCCAATGACCCCTTTCACTCTTTCTGGGTGACTTTTAGTCCTCTCTGGATAAGCGGGATAGATGGGAAGTAAGAAATGTTCTGACAAATGGATGAGACAAAAAAAGAGCTCTGTTGCAGCTCTTACATGTTGTGGCTTGAGCTCAGGAAAACAAGCAGTTCTGCACAATCACAGGCATTTTCAGACCCCATGGCAAACCATGGTTTGAAATAATGGTTACTGAGATTCCTGAGCATCCTTCTGCTGAATTCTCTACTGCTGAGATCTCAATTTCCATTTCATCACCCACCAAAGAGATCCTGTTGTAACTGTGTGGGATGTGTCTCATACCTATCTCTACAGGAGATGGGACATCCCAGTAGAGATGCCCTAACACCGTAGGATAGGAATTTTTCTTTAGAATTAAGCTTCACAGATACAGGGGCAGATCTTCAGTGGCAAGTAATCCAGATTTAAGCGCTGAGAACCACTCACCTATTCTTCATTTTGCTCAAACAAAAAACCAAAAGCATTTTTCTCTGGAAAAATAACCAAAAGCAAAAGTACTACTCTCTTACACAGTTTAATCATCCATGGAGTGGAATCTTAATCTAAATCTCTCACTTGAAATACTTCAAAAACTTGAGGACAAAGTGAAAATAAGGATCTAGACTGATTTTTTTTTTTTTTTTTTTAGTATATTCAGAACTACATGTCTGGTTTTGAAGCTCAAGGTTTGTGAGATGTTGAAATCCATACTCGCATTCGTATGTTCTTCTCTGATCTTTTCTAGGTAGTCAGTAATGAGAAAAGTATTGTCCAAATATTACTTACAAAACAACAGGTCCATTGGCTCCCTGGAAGACCTCATTTGGCAATTTTTCTAGGTTGTGATTATCACTTAGATTTCTGAAAAACACAATATTTATTCTGAAACAATCTGAGATAAAAAAAAATAAATCTTGCAGCAGTTAGTATCTTCTAATTATCACTTTTCAGAATAGTAAACAACAGAAATAGTTACAGCTCATCCAGATATGTTCCGTTAAATGCATGATTCTCAATTTCCCGAATTCCATTTTTATTTAGCCATCTGCAATAGAGAAAAGAGAACTGTGTTCTTATTCATGCTTCATGACTAAAATGTATGTAATTCAAAGCAGTGAAAGGAATCTCAAGCAAATAAAATTGTTAAATGGATATTAAAATGGTGAAATGTCTATGAATACTAGCTGGTAAGATCCCAATATTTGGACAAAGACTTAGGGGAGCACAGACACAAATAGGGCAGATGAGTGCTACCATCAGAGATGACAGCTAAAGTAAGTTTCTGAAGTAAGGACAGAGCTGGTGAAGATGCTGGCACTGCTCATGGCTCCACTGGGAAGGCTACAGAGGAGCTGGTGTGGCTGTTCCAGGTTAATCCCAAGAGGGGTGAGACCAGGATCTTTCCTGTTGGCGCTGTCAGTGCCGCTTAGTTTTACTGTTTAGCAAGACACTTCTGAAACTCTGAGCCATGGCTTAATCTTTGCCAGCTATTAGAGAAAAAAGACTGCTGTTTGCCATGGTCTCATATGCTCGGCCAGGCAGGTGGAGGAGGGAGACTGACTGTACTGAGCCAGGCAGGAGGGCAGAAGAGGGGTGGCAGTGGTGCCAAACTGCTGTGGAAAGTGGGTGATTCCTGATGTGTCTGCTTCCTTGACAAATTGCACTCCCTACCTGCTCTGTTGCCCCAGTCCTACCTCCCCAGGCTTCTTCTCCCAGAAGGAGACACAGGTAATGAAATTGGGAATTGATGCTCCTGGGGCTTTCTGCCAAGTTTTCACTCCAGTGCATTACCTAATTAACGTTTAACTTCCTTCCCTCTGTCCCTTCACGGTCCTAAAAATTTACATTTGGGTCAGTTATATTTATCATCTTTATGGTGCAATCTTTCATCTCACTTTAAACGTCACTTTGCAGCTCACGCCCTCTCCAACAGGCAATGACAGGTCTGATTGATGGCAGAAATGGCCTGATTTAATTAAACTGTCAGCAAACTTGGACATTTTTTTCCTAACTCACTTTGAAAGTTGAGCATGCAAGTGACCCACTTATCTAAGGTCTGAGGTGGTGAACTAAGGTCAGCATGAAAATCAGTTAAGGGTCTGGCCGAAAGGATTACTCTTTTGACCATGACAGGCAGATGTACACAGCTCTGTGTCTATAATGTCTGTCAGGTCGGATCAGGAGAACCGTCACCGTCCCCTTCACTTGCAAGCACTATTAGACATGAGTGAGCAGGCACAGAGGAGAGACGTGTCCCTGCTTACAGCATTTAAACATTTATTATATTAAATTGATCCTATCCATTTGTAGCTGCCAGGCTGATATATATGTTTTTAATCACAGTATTAGCACTTAGCTGCATTCTCTTACTGAACATGATGCTAATGCAATGAGATACTAAGGTCGTAAAAAAGAGTCACTGTTGCCATACAGGGTGGACTATACACTCCTGTCACCTGTCTAATAGCACTGGAATAGTAAAAAGGGCAAAAAAAAATTTACCTAAATCCCAAGACCTCATTATAGTACTTATAGACAAGTTTTTCTTGAGACAAATTCTCTCCTCACTTCAACCAGCATTCTTACTGACTCCAGTAAATCTTATACTAGCAACAGGTGACAATGGAGGAAAAGATCCAGAGCTTGGATATAGGGGCCTTTACTTACCATTTCACGGCTATAGCAGGTTTTTAAAACATGCTTTAAAATTCTCCCAGTTCAGGAGGTCACTGCCCCTGAGGTACCATTTACACACTATTTCAGGGCAGGAAAGACCTATCCTAGAGCCTACGCAGACCTGGTAACAAGGCGAATTTCTTCCATAAATTTCTAGCACTTTATTATCATATGTATCCTCAGTTCCCATCTGTGCTGATCCCATGCATAGCATAAGTTCAGATGCAATCTGAATTACTGGCTTAAATAAGTTCAGAGCCCGCCACAGCTAAACCTGTTAAAATTGTTTCTCTGTAGAATCTGGGGGTTCAATGGATTCTGGGTAGTTTTAATCATCTTGACATGTCAGGTTTCACTAAATGATGCTTAACCAAAAGTTCCTGTTGCGTTGCTGTGACTTCAGTTTTGAATAGAAAATCAGCAAATATGGGTCTAAAATGAGCTAAGTTCACCACAGCACAAGGAAAACCTAATCAGGGACTCTCAAAGGGCACATGCAGGGCCTCTGTCCCAGAGCAGAACCACAGCAAAGTCAGGACATCACCTGACCGGGGTAGTGGTGGCCAGGTCTGCTTGCACAGCTCTTGTTGCTCTTGCACACACTGGTGGGTGCTGGGAGCCCATGGCAATGGGGCTGTTGAGGAGGCAGGGCAAAGCAGCTGGAAGTGGACATGATACATCACCAGGCCAATTTTGCTAACAAACCAGCAGCCTTAAGTCCTCAGAAAGGACTATCCTTCAATACCCAGTCAGTAATTCTATCATAGTATCATAGAATAGTTTGGATCGGAAGGGACCTTAAAGATCACGTAGTTCCAAACTCCCTACTGTGGACAGGGACACCTTCTACTAGACCAGGTTACTCAAAGTCCCATCCAACCAGGCCTTGAACACTTCCAGAGATGGGGCACACACAACTTTTTTGGGCAACCTGTTCCAGTGCCTCACCACCCTCACAGTAAAGAATTTCTTCCTGATATAGGCAATGAGACATTCTGGGGAGAAAAGAGAAGTCAATTCCATCTGCTCAAGTGGCAAAGAGAGGTCAAAGCACAGCAAAAATCTGGCATATGTATCTCATCCCTTAGTGGTATTATGGAAATACACAGTACTTGTTGGGCAGTGCTCTGAAAATACAAAGTCCCACCTGAGTAGCTAATATTATCATTACAGGAGAGAAGATGAACCAGTGCACTTGCAATGTCATTACTTGAATATATATTTGGGAAACCTTTGTGTGTATAGGTCTGTATGTCTGTATTTAAAACTTCAGAACTTGAAGCAGACAGAGGTTGTGCATAACTGATGGGGGAAAAGGAGAGATAAAGCTAAGTGACCTGCTACTGGCCTTTCTTCAATTATTGATGGTCTGACCTTGCTCCCACCAAAATCAACGTGAGCCCAATCAGTCAATTCAAATCTTGTTTGTCTGCTTCAGTATGTGAGGTAAACCACACACGCAGAGGGGGAAATTTTTCCAGTCTGACCACTGCGTAGGTGAAATGAAGGCAGCTTGTTAGCAAGGAAACAGTATGTTTTGATATACAGACAGAAAGGATCAAAGAAGCCAGCTAGTTCATTAAAATACATGACTGTTCAAGTCAAATGTAGTCATCTAACCATGCAGCTTGAAACTGCATTATGAACCAGCCTGTATCAATGCATTAACATTGCATACAAATATACCATATTTTCACAACATCTACATATGTTTTGTCCAAGTAATAAATGTCTTTGAATGGTATGTCTGACTGTAAATATTTATGAGTCATGCCATCCTCTTGAACACAATTTGTATCACATGGACTGTTGCTGTAGATGTTTAACCTTGGCATCAGTAATTACTAAATTTGCTCTCTGTTGTGCTTTTAAAATAAAGAGTAGGACTAGAACACAACAAAAAAAACCCCAAAACATTAATTTTTTCACGTCAGGAAAACAGAATACAGAGATCTCAGGGGCAGGGGAGAAATCTAAAACATCAAATTGAATTTGGAAGTGTATGAAATAGTGCTCAACTCCTGGTTTTGTTGACCCTGCTCTGGAAAAGAAATGAGGTAACAAGGAGAATAATGAATTTTCTATGTCTACTCACAGAATCACGCTTTCAGAACTCAGGCCCATGAATGAGTTTCTTTCAATTACTCGTATATTGATATTGTCTTGAATATCTCTGAAAAATAAAATACATTAGAAACTACACCTTTTTGTACTTCTGTGAGCCTTTCAATACAATATGCTGTTTCAAACAAAGTATTTTCCCTTATATTCAATCTGAGGAAGTACTATAGGCTGAGGGTAATGATGTAAGTTTTCAAGACTTTTTTTTTTTTTGCAGAGCACAAATCTTCCTGATAAAAAAGGATGGAACAAAACCTTTCCAACACCCCCATACTTTCCTCCCAAATAGACTGAAGTCATTAAAATGCATAAAAGTGCAGGTCTATAACCCTGAGGTGGATGAAATAGTTCCTCCAGCAAACATACTATCCAGAAAATGCAATCTGAGGGGCTGTGAGGCCACCCCTTCTCACAGCCTCCCAGCCAGAAGAAGGAAAACCATTAGCCTTTTTGGCCTGACTCAGCAGGGCACCTACCAGCCCATGAATCATTCCCCTGCTGATGTCAACAGGGTTGCTTATAAGCTTTGTATATGCTTAAGAACTTAAGACACAGAGCCCTGCCAGTGCAGTTGGTTGAACTGACAAGTAGGAATTTCCGTCTTTCGTCAGTTGTGGCTGATACGAAAAAAGGAACGTTCTGTTGCTGGCTCAAAATAGGCCTCAAAGAAGTTAAATAGTGTTACTCATAATTTAGACTGGGGATATGGCTGTTTCCATGCTGTTTCTGTTGGAAAGCACAGAACGAAATTAATTGTCTGCAAAGCTTGAAATTAAGCGTGGTTCCAAAATTATCTCATGCAGCCACAACTCTTTATTAAGTGACACTTACAGAGAGGCTTCATTCTGCAAACTGAGGTCAGCAGAGGCAGGAATAAGGAGGGAGCAAGGTACCCATACAAGAAAACTGTATCACTCTGCTAAGGATCTGCACGAGCCCTTTATAAATATCAATGCCCCATCCAAACCTATTGTTGGGACTTAAATATTGGCACAACTGAAGCCAATGGTAATTTTCTTATTGACTCCAATGGGACCAGGGTTTGAACCAAGGCCTAGTTTGGGACTCAAATGGTATCAAGGTCTTCTTATTCTTACAGGAAAGTGAGGAGTTTCACCTGAAAAACCCCACCAAATAACTCCTGCTCTGCAGGACACAGTAATTCCACTCTAGTTAAGACTAGGGATACCAAAGGATACAGGTGGAAGGCTCTGATGCATTTGCTTGATGGTTTTGAGGAGCGAAGTTCTCAGAATTACCTATATCAAGTGTATTACAGAAATAGATTTCTTGTCTTATATGTAATATAATGGCCAGTCTTCGCAAGCGAAGATTTGGGAAAGGTCATTAACCCTTCCAGCCTGCGCAGTGGATTTTTAGGTGAGACACAGCGTGCGCTGAACTGAGCCCACCCTTTAGTCCTGAGGTTCATCTGCCGGGGCCGAGCAAAGCTTGGACAGTGGCAGTGAGGTCCCCAGGATGTAGGTTTGTTTAGAGTGACCTTCTCTTAGGTGGATTGCCTTCCACGGCTGACGAGCTCCACCTGCCCAGGGGGCCGGGAATCGAACCCGGGTCGCAGCAGTGAGAGTCAGACACTCTAACCACTAGACCACCAGAGGCCCCATATGTATGTATACTATATTCAGACATCTCTCTTTATGTTTTATATGCATTTTTATTTATATTAATGGCTACAACTAAGACAATTGTAGGATTAATGTGTCTGAAGATGCAGAACTTTGCATGTGAATTAACAATAAATCTTGTCCAAAAGAATGCTTTGAATTATACTAAGAACTGATTGAAAAATGTATGTCAAAATTTTTTTTGGTGAAAAAAAAAATCAGTCTTTTTCTGATACACATTTTTTTAACAGAATAAAAGGTGCTTTAACAGAAAAATAGCTTGTTTTCACACAGAGTTTTACACAAATATTTTTGTTCCCTGTTGGCTCTTGAATTTTGTATAGAAAAAAATTTTCATCCTCTGGACAGTTTTACTGAAAGGGGAGAAAAAGGCATGGTAAAGATAATTCCCTGAGTTTAGAGTTTTTTCCTTTTTTTCTTTTTTTTCTTTCTTCTGTGATGTGGTCACCTTTCATGGAACATGGCTCTGAGATCAGTGACTCTTCCCATGCTGGCCAGAAAACTGTCACCAGGTGGCAATAAATTTCCACTGCCACCATCCTGATTTGGTTTACAACTTGTGAAAGAGTAGTAAAAGGCTGTTACTGTCCCCTGGGCCATCCAGAACATGCTCATAGTGTAGTTTAAGGAAGAGTGATCTGTAAAGTGCAAGTTACAAGGCTTTGTAGAAGTGAGACCTAGAGAGAACTGAGACCCTTGGAGCCACATTATCATCAATGCCTGCAAAATTACAGCCCAAAACGATACCGTGAAGCCAATAAATGAACGCAAGGGGAATCACGTCTTGAAAGGCTTTGTTGGAGCAGAAGAACTTTCAAAGGGAGCTTTTGAAAACTAAAAAGCAAACGTTCAAACTTACAGCAAAACTTTCTGGAAAGACTGAACCTTATGGACAGCAGGTAAAAACCGAAGGCCAGTATTTGATATTAACCTAAGGGGGAGAGAACAGACGAAGATTATTTGCTCTGCCACAGGAAAAAACTGATAACTTAAAAAGACGAAAGAACACTCGACTTTTAAAATGGCAGCCACAAAAGACAGAGGTTAGCCAAAAAGTTGGGTTTGCCAATAGGAAACTTCACACTGTAATTTAAAAAGGTTTTTCTCCAAACTGCAAGCTGAATTCTGCCCCACTGAAGTAAAAAGAGAAACCCTACCTTAGATAATTACACAGTCCCTCCTGATGACCTCAGGAAACTTTCCATATTAATTTCCCAACTGTATTCTAAGAAATCAACTGCACTGACACAGGATAATTATTTTCATAGTAGCTGTTTTAAGACAAAAGTATCAACTCAATTACCACAATTTTAACCTTCTACTCTAATAGAGGATACATTAGTTCCATGGGAAATGCCATTAATTCATGAAATTAGGAAAGAATTATGTCACTTTATTCCCCAGCACCTCTGACAGTGAGGAACCAAACACATGGCAACATTTCAGCAGTTTGTGCAAGTGGAAATGGACCTGAGACTCTGTTCTTGACTACCTCCACCCTCCCACTGCACTGAGCATCACGACCTCTGCATTGCAATTCCTGTCAGTGAAACACCATCCCAGAAATGCTGACTTTGAAGGATAACCCTCTGCCCACAGACAGTGAGGACACATGGTCACAGGTATTCACAGAGCTGTACCATGTCTAATTTAAGCAAATTTTGTTATCCAGAGCAGTAACAAGGGCAGGACCAACATGATATTGCCATGCAGCAGGAGATGACTGGTGACTGCTGATGGCTGGAAGGAGGGCTGAGTTCAGGAGGGAGGAGCTGGACCAGGCTGGACTCTGACCATCTGGGAGTTTTTCACAGACACCAAACAGTCTCATGTTTACTCCACTAAACAAAGAAAAAAATTGGATTCTTGAAAGTTTAATTATATCTTTGTGGTTTTAATATATGAGATGGTAGAGAAGGTGACCTTCCACTGAGAATATTGGTTCTTTAAGGAATATATTGATAGTATATAGAAGGTATTTTTTATCCTGGCACTTAAAAAAAATATTTTTTCATTAATAGATTTGACTGTTTTTTTTTTTTTTTTTTTTTTTTTTTTTTTTCAGAATCGTTCCTGAAATAGTTGAATTGTAACAGAAAGGACTGGCTGAGACTGGAAAAATGTAACATCATTCATCTGATGGTTTTTATGAACCTAGATTATTTCAGGAGAGTTGCAGTCTTTCAGGTTTCATAATCTGAACTGAAACTGAACGCCTGCATGTGACAACCAAATCCTACATTTGGGAACTCAGGATGACACATAGGTCCATAAAATAGTCATTCACTGGCATAAGTACTGCTCCGAGCTCCCTGAGATGGTATCTGGGTATCTTCAGATGCTGAAAAGCCAACTTTGATCTGTCTCATCTTATAACAGAAAGCAATACTTTACATGCAGGGAAAAATTAAAGTAGTATAGTGAATATTCAAGAAGCCAATTTGGGAAAGTTGCTGAAATGTCATGACTATTTCGTCTCAGGAGTCAGGATGGTCTGACATTGCATTAGCTTAAAAATAACAGCTGTCATATGTGACCAAGAAAGCTCTACAAAAATGCCTTTGAAAAACTATTACATACAGTTAAATAGAAAGCATGATTAATGAAGCAGGTGCATTACACAAGGCCCTTATTACTTAAAGCACTTCTGCACTTACACTTTATAAAAGGAGTTCACAAAAAAAAAATAGAAGCAATAGAAGAAGAATCTCTAACTCCTCCTTACAGTACTTTAAAATACATTCTTTAAATTACTGGAGATATACAAGATTTTAGTTGAAAGCTGCCTTTAATTTTAAATGAGTCATACATTAAAAATTGATGCAATTCTTTTAAAAGGCCCTTTTAAATACAAATCACGGCATGCATTTCCTTTAGTAGGTAAATGAAGAAGGAAACTGCCATCAAGTAGTGTGTGGCTATTGCAGGACAGAGGAAAAGACATCAGAAGCTTTCCCAAGAAAATGTCAGTCCTCATGGTGCAGCAATGAAAGGTGACAGTATTCTAACATATGCTATTCAAACACTGCTCCCAATGGCAACTTCCTCCCAGCATATCAAAATTCTAAATTGGTTAGCAGGGCTTTCACCATACATGTGTGAAAAAAATATCCTCAATGCCTTGGGTTAGTTCTGATCTTTCCAGTATTTCCAAAGTGTTCAGGGCTCAATTTTCACTGGTGTCAACTGAGCAGCATGAGATGAAGAAGAAAGCATCTTTGTCAAATCATTACATATTGAAGTAAATCTACAGGTGGCACAAGGCACTTGATTGCACAGAAGTGCGGAATGGTGATTAGGAGCAGGAGAGGATGTTCTTTTAATTAAATGCAGTGGAAGAACTAAAAAAATATTTAGCTAGACTGCAGCCTAGATCTTCCCTGTCTTTTTTTTCAACCAGCAAATCTCCAGAGGCCTTTAAGTGGATAATCTTTTTAGAATGCAGATAATACAATTTACTGAATATCTTTCCTGCAGGACAGCTTTGTCAATATATTTACCATATAATGTATACCTCCTTAGTAGCCTCACTTTAAACAAGTGTCCTCTTTAATCTGTGTTACAACTGAGTCCCCCCTTGCCATGCATAAACAGCTTTGTAAGAACCTATTTTTTTTCAGGCGGCTGATGGCTGCTTTCCAAAGCATTAATTGTCTTTCTGAAAAGGCTTACCGGAGTCAGCACTTAAGAAAACACAGCACCACGATCAGCAGAGGAAAAAAAACTTTCCGAAACTAATTCCTGGAAGATTCTGGCTGCTTATCTCCAGATATAGCAACACGTCTGCTCTTTTTTATGCCAAATTGTAGGAGCTGTTCTGACAAATCTGGGAACACAGTTTACCTCATCAATTTACTGTGGGTATTTGCTAAATTGCAAACTCAAGGTAGGCAGAGATAAATACAACATCACTCAGGAAGCATTATTTTTGTGTCTCTTAATCACACTGCTTACTTCATGCTGCATATGAGCCTGATTCCAGCAAGACATTCCTCTGACTCTCTTACCCCAGGGTCCTTAAATCTGCAACATCCACTTCTGGTGGAAGGTCTTTAACCATGAAGCTGCCATGCAAAAGGGAGGAATGGAGCTTCATTTCTCTTTATTGAAGAGTCAACTCCATGCAAAGGATCAGTAATTATGTGGACTTTGTTGCATCTGCAGCAAGCACAGGTTTGGGTTTAGGATGCGTGTCAGATACACGTGTCATATCCTCCATGAAATAAGACCAGGCAGGTACAAGCAGCTGCAAGACTTTGGAGGGTTCTGCAAAAGGGCTCTGCTCCTTTTGCAGACAAAACACATGCCTTGGCGACCTACATTTCCTCTCCACCCCAACAACTCAGCTGTATGGTCTCAAAATTCACCTGAAAGGAGTGTTGCATTTAAGTCTTTCTATTGTAAACTGAGATTGCTTAATACAGAATGTCAACGTCTCTCTAAAAAAGAACCAAAGGACACAGATTACATATGAGAACTAATTTTGGAAAGAAAATGGGTTTGAAAAGCCATCACTACATTATTAAACAGACAATACTACAGGTCTCCTTAATGAGAGCCAGATAAATAATCTTGTACCAATGAAAAGGTCAGTAAGTTACCATTTTGAAGCAGTCTGTCCCTCTGGCATATACCCTAGAAGACCAATTAGCAATTCTCTTCACTCCTTCTAAAAGACTGGTGAGAAAGTTAAAGTTGTGTGTTTCTAGAAGGTTTAGGCTATTCAGCATGGCATTTTTTCAGTATTTTTCTCTCCTTAGTGTTTTTGCCATACTAGTAATGATGAGGTGCAGGAGACAAAGGGAGTGGGGTGAGCAGGAAATGTATTTGTACCCAAGGTGACAGAGATAAAAACATATTAATGTTCAACAGCTGGTGGCTGTAACAAGCCCATGAAGCTGATGAGAAGATGCCAATGCTATCCTGAGCTTCTTGCCTGTCCATAAATAAGGCCTAGTGGCTATACAATTATTTTAGAAGAAGCACAGAGAAAGCCTTGCAAGCAACACAAGGAACTGATGGGCTGTGGTACTTGGGCTCAGTCTTGGTACTAAGACTGATTAGTTTTAGTCTCTGTGTTTTTATATGAAAACTGTCAGTAAATATACACTTTTCTGGAAGATTTTTCCCAGTTGTGTTTTGACAGTTCTCTCACAGTCGCAGCACTGTGTAAGGAATCAGACCATGTGTCTTGTACCCTGCCAGACTGCCATCACAGCTGGGCACTTCAGAAGAATCACAATGATCCAACAATGGGCAGGTATTCAAGTCTTTGTGCTTTGTCATGCTGGTTGCAACTGGGTCTGACTATACCTCCTTACGTGGTCAGACAGAATCTCCTAATCTGTTTTGTGACAAGATATTGATGAAACCATGTCCTACTCCTAACTTCCAGCAATTAATGTGAAAATTAGGCTGTAACATACAAGGGTTTACAAGTTTTCTTTCATGGCCTTAAAATTTTTATCATTTCTGCTGTTGATGGCTTTTCTATCCACGTAGATGCTTAACTCGTTTCTGAATTATTTTAAATTATAGTCCCACACGTTTACAATCTTTTACTTCTGTATTGTATAAAAAACCCCAGCCAACCACCACAAAAAAACCCAACTCAAACCAAAACAAAAACTAACTGAACTGAAAAATCATCAATCCATTTACTCCCTCAGCATCTTGCCTTATATTTTCACTAACTGACCCTTCCTTGCATGTCATAGGAAGGTGACCACAAGGACTGAGTTACCTTTACCAGATGCTGTTTTACATCAAGGTTTCTACTTTGTCATTAAATTAACTATCCTATTCTTTCAAACAGTAAAGCTTTCTGCCTTTTCAGTTTCTAAAAGGGCAAGCACTAGTGAGTGAAACCAGGGGATGGAGAAAATGGCAGTCTTTCCTACAGAAATGTGCCAAGAGAGAACATGAAGGTGTAGCTGTAGAAAGAGAGAGTGATCTGAGCATGATGTAACTCGGCATCACACCTGGGCCCACCGCTACCTAGAAGGCTCCAAAAGGGACTTTGTGTCCTGCTCCTGGTCCCTGTGGTGAGAAATGATGTAGCTCCACCAAAGCCAGCAGTGTTGCACTGATTTGTATGCCCAGAACAGCTTCCACAAATTAGCACAACACCTACATTCATCTGCTCAGAAGCTCTGGGCCATGAAGCCTGCACCTTTTGTACTGTTTATAGTCATACAAGACTGGGGGGTTTTGCCTCCTAAAAGGTAGGTACAGCAGGAATGCAGCATAAATACATTAGTGGAGTAAACACCAAAGATGAATTTTCTGAGTATAAATTAGAGAAAAGCTTTGGCATGAGAATGAATGTGAATTAAGTGGTCATGTATAAAATTAAAGGAAATGTTTAAGTCACCAAATCATTGAGTTTCTGGAAAAGCCTCTTCCAGAAAAAAGAAGAAAGCAGGGAACAGTGAAGAGCATCAAGAATGTCAATAAATAGCACTTAATTATTGGGATATATGAAGTGGATCCAGGACAAAATAGAATACAGTAGTGTGGAGAGTCTCTTCCAGCCCTGTATGCCCACAAGAGAAAAAAGCTTAAAACCTACTCAAAATACATTTCCCTCTGATAACAGCTAGCAAGTAAAGCTAGATAAAGAGGAGAGGGGAACGATCAGGTAGACAAGCAATCTTCTGTATTTTTAATCTGTTGCTTCTGTAGGTCATATTATTGCTGCTGCAGCTGAATTTTTATACAGGTAGAATCTCTGAATATTTGAGTCAACGTGTATGGGAGTGTGGAATAACAAATGTTCAAAAGAGGCAACATCCACTAAAGTCAACATAAAAACTTTCACTACTTCAGGTATTTAAAGAGGGAATTTACCTTCTCCTCACAAGCTATGATTTCTGTGTCCCACTTTTAAACAATCACTGGAATTAGTGTGTTCATTAGTGCATTCACATTTTTTCTTCTTCAATTTTGTATGAGAGAAATGTATTCTCATTCTTTCTACTCATCTGTACATCCAACAACTGTACTACCCATAGCAGCTTGCTCTGGGCATTTTACACGGGATAAACAAATGCTGTGGTTTCGTTCATAGGGAGGCAGAGCTACTCAAAGACAGTGGTCAGTGCTAAATGACTCAGGTTTGAAATGAGATGAAATAGGCATATGATTTCTCCTCATGAAAATGCAAACTTAAAGCTTTATTTCCCTACTGTCAAGAGAAAAATCTGTGTTTCAGTTATGCACATAGAAAAGTTAATCAAGGTGCCTGATGAATTTGGTAAAACAGAAATCAGTCAAAATTCTGGGGAGAGCAACAATCCTAGTACAACTCTAATCACATATTCCGGTTCAATGAGGGTTTAAACTATAATGGTTCGTGTAGTGCTAAATACACCTTATCTCCCAAAGTCCAAATCTTAAATCTCAAATCTTATAGTACAAATTCAAAGCAATGCCTCTTGGCATTTTTGAGCCCAGAACCCGTCAGATACTAGTGATTTTCAAAGACTTTATATACTCATTAACTTACTGGGAGCTATGCTTATTAGACCACTGACCTGATTTCATACTTCTAAGCAGACAATTAAACACTTATTTTTATGTACTGAAATGTAGAAGTCATGACCAGGCTTCTTAGATGAGTAAGGAAAATAAAGCTTCTTGTATGAGTGAAGTTTCTTGTGTGAGTCAGGAAAATATGAAGGGGTGTACGTGGTCAGGTGGACAGCCATACAAAAGTTAAGTTGATATCCTGCTGGGTGCATATGCCTTTGGTCACCAAACAGCACCACTTAAGCTGTTTAAGCTATGACCATTAAAAACCATTACTACTAAATAGAGTTCATTGGACTTCACTGGGGTTTCAATGCAGAGGAGAGATTATTAGTCATGTTAAAAACATGCACCAAAAGCTGTGAAAATATATTTGAATAACAGTTTATTTTAAGGATGCATTCAATTAGCACTGAATTTTGATGGCAACCCCATGGAAGCAGATGTGGCAACCACAGTTGTGCAAATGACTCAGTGAGGCTGGTTGATGAAATAAAGCTATACTATACATCAATATGTTTGTATTTTAGGGATTTAATCATCTCACATCAAGCATTAATGAAAACCGCTGCTACAGCACTTCCTTTGTTAAAGAAATAGGAATTTGAATGCTTAAGACCATGTGTATGACACATAACAGAAGGCAGTAATACGGCAAAGACAGATGAGAGATATTTTTTGTCCCAAAGCTCTCGGGAGGAATTTCAACTTTAATCTGTTTCTGTAGACATAAAATGGTCCAGCTTCTCTTCTCATCACTCAGTTCCAACCTGTTGCTTAGAAAGGCTCGAGGAATTTGTATATGGGACTACTCCTTGGAACCTATTCGGCTTTTCTGAGGACTGCAGACATGAAAATGTGGGTTGACAATATGCAACTAGTAGCAAGGAAAGAGCATTATCCCGTCTTATCACCGAAAGTGCTCAGCGCAGAAACACGTGTGTCATTCAAAGTGACCATAGTACTTGCAAGGAGCAAAAGATCTTACAAATATCTGAGGCTTGGAAGGTGTTGGAAGGCGTCTGCATCAATGTACACAAGGTTGTTGGCTTTCTCAATTCTTCTGCAAAGAGGAAATGAAACATCAGAGAAAATATATCAATATATTGTTGTTAAAATTGTGTTTGTCCTGTGATGTAGTGGAATTATATGCCGAGATTTTCTTTTTGACAGCAGAAGATCTGCATGATTTCAAAGAGCAGCCTACCACAGCCTGGCAGACCCCACCACCTTTTGATACTGGCAGTGATCTGAAGATAAGTTTTAGGTTGACCAGGTAAAAAAAAAGGACAGTTCAATAAGAAGATGGAAAAGACAAAGGTGGATTTCAAATGCTCCTATATCGCTATGAATTCTTCTGTGCTTACCTGAACCAAACTGCAAAACCTTTGATATACCTATAATGAATCTTTATAATTGTCTCCTGTGCATTTAGATTGCTCATTACTTACATTTCATGTAGTTTGGGAAGGTTGGAAAACGCATTTGCTTCTATGACCTCCAAGGCATCATTCTGTGAGATCTCTCTGAAAAATAATTTAGAAGTCAAGATATTTCAAACCATGGTGAAGCAGAGAATAGACAAGTGAAAAATTCAATAGGAATTTATTTTTTAAACCCAAGCTAGATATCAGATAACAAAACAGACCCCAGAAACACTGCTGAGTACTACCATGTCAAAAAACAATGCTCAGGAATGGACATTGTCTGATACTGAAGTTTGTATCTGTAGTGGCAGCCCTGCACCTCCTGCTGCCACCATTCCCTGTGCATTAGAAATCAGGCCCCATCCACCATGGGCCTCTGGATCTCTGAAATTACAAAATACTAATAGAAATTTAAGAAAACCTTTCAACTCAGTGAAGAAAATAGGGGATGAAGGTGACTGAAATAAAGACAGCTAAAAAGTTCCCAAGAAATATGACACAACTTCAGGAATAGGACACTGCTGTCTAGACCCAATATGAAGTACAGAGATTAAATCTAAGCCACCAGCAGATGTGCCCTTATTAACAGGAGCTGGAGACCACAGATATGAAGAATTCTTTCACACCTTGGAGAAAAAACTATTTGATCTCATCTGTACAGAGTTAATGCCCACTTACAGTCGCAGAACTGCAGAATATAAATGGCCAGTTTACTGTTATCAACGCACTAGAATGCATCTCCTGCTAGTCCAGAGTACACATTTCTTTGCTTCCTTAATCTGCAGGATGGCAAAGAGAGGTCTCAGGCTCTGATGTAATTTAGAGCTCAGGAGCTCTCCTGGTGAACTGGGCATTACTGCAGTGCAACCTGTCCCAGTTACATCCCTTATGCTGGCACTGACCAGGAAGGTCAAGGTAAAGACAGCTATGCCAGAAGATTCCTCACTGCTGTTTTTTTGGAAATGGTGAAAAAATGCTATCTTCCCAGGCTGAGGTCAGCTGCAGGAAGTAAAATTTGTAATACAGATGTAATTTAGTGGTGGTGTGATGGTCTCCTGGATTTTAATGGCAAGGTAACTGTGCACATCTTTGGAATGAAACCTTGGATAAATAGTACGATTGCAAACTGGACGACACTTGTTCCTGGATATCTTGTTCTTTTGAAATGATAATGGTTGCAAATAGATTCAAATAGGCCTGAGGTAAAACAATAGACTGTAATGTCAAGTGCACGGTCAAAAAATAATCACAAAAATTATTATGAGGATATAAAAAGTATTCTACTCCCTTCTAAGTAACAACTGAACCATACCTGACAAATTGCTGGCCCATTTAAGACAAACAAAAACCTTGTAAAAGAAGATAAGTTTTTCATCTGATCTGTTCCATTTTAAAACATCTCAGTGGTTTAATATTTCGGTTTAATAATTTTTTTTTAGTTTAATAAGAAACTTTCCCTCCCGTTTCCTCAAGGTTTTTTGAAGGAAGAAATCCATCTCTCTTCTGCTCCAGGAACTCCAAAATGACTGGAGAATAAAATAATAAAAGTACATGAGGTCTGATAATAGGTGCTTGGTACGGTGCAATGAGACCTGAATTTGTTTAGCAGTGCTGAAACACCTGATCACATGTGAATATGTTCCTCTTTATTATTTAATTTTCAGCAGCAACAAAATGCTTCAACCGAGACAGGGATTGCTTCACACCATGCGAGGTACACAGCCATTGCAAGGGATATCTCAAAGACTTTTTATTATCTTCCTGTTTTCTTTAAAAATAATGCATTATAAAATATTTGTAGAAATATCTAGAAGAATAGAATAGAAGCATTCATCCCCTACTATGTATTGATATGACAGTACACAATTCAGTCTAGAAGATGTAACAACATGGCAGGTGTCTCACACTTTTAAGAATTGTTTGGTTTTGCTTGTGCTCTTTTTGGGTGGTCAGCAGTATGTTTGCCATTCCCCACAATCCAAAAAATCAGTTGTCTTGAAAAAAAAGAAAACCATCAGAAAAAGTAGAACATTTAATGCTAACAAATTCATTTAGCCAGAAGAGATTTCACTCCACTAAGCAGTTCAGGGAAAAATGTTGCAGATTTGTTGGCCTTATACAGGGAAAAAAAGGTTATTAAGAAACCATAATACAGCAGTGACCTCACCCAGCAGATAGTGCTGTTGAGGGTAATAATTTTTTATGATCCAATCTGCTATCTAACTTTGGAACAACTTGGATGACATATCTCTTTTAATGGACTGCTTAAAAATGAATGTTTCTGCATCAGGAGAGTGTGTCGGCTTCCTAAGAGTTGGACAGGTTATTGGCTTTGTTTCTGTTCAAGAAATGGAAGATACAGATCTGATTAAGGTAGGGCACAAGCAGGCCATGACACTTTGGAAGGCTTGGAGAATGCATGGTTAAGGAAAAGAATGAAAAGAGTTAGGAAGATAGGAACCCCTAAACTATTTTTGAAGGATAAGGTTTTTTAAATATTAAGTTTTTTATAGATTAGATTTAAACAGAATTAAATAGCACTCCCATGTGGGGGCTGTTTCAGAGATTTGGTAAATGACTTGGCTTTCATTCATTCACAGTTACAAGGTGAGAGTTTGGGTTTTTTCAACAGGTAATGAAAATACATCCATTTACAATGACTTTTTTTGTCTTCCACCTCAAGCAAATCACTGCTGCAGCTGCTGAGGTTATGAGGATCTCAAGATCAGTAAAAGGAACAAAAGGGAAACTTGTCAATGGCAGAAGGCAGTGACTCTTCTGGTGTTGGCCTTCATTCTTTGTGTTCAGGGAATTGCAGGGATGAAGGAAAAGGACAAGACTCTCTGACCCCTGCAATGAACTGTGCACCCTCTTCTACACTCTTCCTAGGAAATCCTGTTGGTGATGACCTTACTCATCATCTTTCTTTGCAGATGAATCCCAGTTTACAGCAGTAAAGTGTTGTTTTCTGACAGAAGGCCGTTGCTATTCTTGTCCTTTCAGCTGCACATATATCTGCCAAGGCTGTCATTCAGGTGAGAAGGATAAATAAAATAAAACCATTCTGTTTAGGAGATCAGTCACACACTGTGGACAATAGGTAACACTAATCTGGGTTTTGGTTGCACAATTTGCATGAACAATTTATTCATACCTGGCAAAAAATGCCCATCTTCTCATGGAAAACCCAAAGAACACCACCTTAGATACAGGTATCTATGGCACTAGGAGTACAAACCACTGCTGCTCACATCAAACAGCCAACTCAGCAGACTCAGATCCTCTGCAGAGGAGAGCAAATAATACCTGTGGCAGCAGCTACAAAGAGAAAAAAAGGGATTGCTGCCTAGTGTTTGAGCAAGTGATTTGTCTTACAGTATAAATACACACAAACAGATGATTGCTCATAATGTATGTCTTATTATATGCCATCAAGAGAGAAGATAGGACTGTTATTATGTTGTTTGTTTGTAATGAATGATACTATTAGCTCTACTGCTAGCTATCGCAGGAAATCCAGCCGGCAATTTGAGCAGCATTTCTGATACAGGCAAGCCTTTGAATGGATGGTATGCAAAACAATCAGGGGCAATTTCTCAAAAAAACCCAAATCTCCAAACCACCCAGTGGTTGCAAAGTGCTTAGGCGTCTGCCTGAGCTTAGTTTTCACTGCATCCACAGTCATATTGATATCAACAGTGATCCTTGAAAGCATAAATTGTTTACTCAAACACAGCCTAAAAGAGAAAAAAGTAATTAGTAAAAACATTTTACAAAGGCACAAAGGACGATTGTTTTTATTTTTCTGCAAAGAGGATGTAGGGCTAAGATGTGATATCACACAGACTAAGGGATCTCCCCTAGCTCACCACTAAAGTAGCAAACTGGAATCATTGTTACCCATTCACCAGCAACTGACTGCAGTGTAGCATTTCCGTGTGAAAGCCAGAGCCTCTGACAGCAGGGAGAGAGATGGAAAATTGTTTAACCTTCCTGCAAATCTGCCATAAGGCTGGGCTGGGCATGCATTTTCATGACATCTCGACAGAGATGTGTGACACATAGGAAGTACTCTTCTTCAAACCAGCTGCACTCAGAGCATGACCCATAAAAATCAAGTTACGTTGAAATGGTCTTTTAAACAATCCTGTTAGTGAGGAACTTATAGTTCATGGCAGTTTCTTTGTAGTCCACTAAAGACAAAGTCTCTTAGACTAATCAAAGTCTTACAGCAAAAGTAAGACTGTATTAAACTCACAAACTAATGGTCTTGGAGCCAGGTGTTCTTATATTTCAAAGTAAGGAAAGAATAAAAGGCGGGAAATTTATGTCTTTTATGATAAGAATTCATTTCAGGATCAGAGCAGACCATACAGACAAAGTCATTTTTTTCCCTTCTAGGAAACATGTCTATTTTAAAAAATGTGTGTATCTATGTGTGTGTATGTACACATACAGAAGGTTAACATAGATGAGTAAGTGGTAACTTGTGTCAAAAGTGACATGGTACATGATGTGAAGGAGGGATATCCTCTCTCCAGCCACAAGGCCCTACTCTGTAGTGCTGGAAGTGACCCACTCTCTATAAACTTCTGTAATCTTCCTCACACTCCCTTCCAGAGCAGGTACATACATGGGCTAAATAGCCGACCTGTTCACCTTATATTTCCTGTGATACATTATAATTGTGTCTTTTGGCCTTTTCACCTCACCCTTTGAGGCAGTTTCTTGTGGCATAACTATCCTGTGGATTCCTGTGAACACTTTTTTTCACTCTGTAGGTACCTGCAATCAGCAGTGATACTGGAGGTATCAGATACTGACTCCTAGAGCAGGCAGCCTCCCTGCTCTCTGCACTTTTACAAATCAACAGCATTGTGTTCATTTAAGGGAAAAAGGAAGAAAAAAAAAAAAGCCAACAATGCTTATTTTTTTCCCCCTTTCAATAAATATAAATACTCTATAGAGGTATTTACCAGGTCAGTTTTACTCAGTGGTTTGACTGATGCCACAATTTATGTCAAGCTTAAGAAGTAAATAGCAGTAGTGTGGTGTCGCCCAGGCAATCCTGCCCAGCATTCACTGAGTGAGCCCCCATGGGACCAGCCTGCAATGTGTCTGAACTGCAGAATTAAACACCTGGCTACCTTTGTCTCCATGTCATGGATAGAGTAGCTCGTATTTCTTTCAGTCTGATCAGAACCAAGCTGGTCTGAAATCTCCTTTCGAAAACTTCCCTCTAAAGTGACAGCAAAATGCTACTGCATTGATTTAAAAAGGTTACGAAAGAAAAGCTATTTTTCTTAAAAGTATTAGAGACTTTTGACCTTTCAAAAATAGATGGTTGACACTCTCTCCTGTCACCTTCCTTGTGAACATGAAAAACTTGTCTCCCTACCATGATTTATTGAACAGCAGGGAGTTGCTGGGTAATATCTCTTAGCAGATATTGATGCTTCAAAAATGAATTCAAGCATTGACTCTTCTCATGATCTCTTTACTTCGCTGAAGGTACACACACGCCTCATTAAATAAGTGGGATACCTATTTAACCAACTAAGCTTTACTAGCGACTTCCAATTCGACCAAAACAGTGTATACATCGGTCTTTGAAGGAGATTATCAGGAGGTGCCAATGCTGTGTCTTCCTCTCTTCTCCAAAGGGCATGAAACCATATTCTCCAGTAAATCAGTGCAGGCATGGGAAAAAATAAAATGCAAATTTCCGCACAGCAGACTGAAGCAAAAAGGGTTTTATTTCTATCGGTGTTTTAGCACCATGCCAGCAATCCAGATGAAAGTCTGTTGAGAGTTTGGTTGCATCAAATTAATTGTCCATGTAACAGTTTTAAATTGGTCTCTCTAATCTGAAAAAGCACATGATTAGTCTGCAGAATTGGAACTGATAACGACCGGATCCAACAGAAGAAGCCGCGTCGTTGCAGGAATTGATTTTATAATCAGTACAGTTTGGGGAGATAGATATCTCCTCATACTCCAATACTCCAGCACTATGGGGGTGTATTATACCAGTTTTAGTTTATTGCCAGCAAGGCTGAAAATGCATGAAGCTTTGCAGGGTCAAATGAGCAAGGGTCTTTGGAGGAAACATTAGCTTTCCACAGAAAAGCTGGCAGCCCAGAGGGATGGGGCTTAGAACTACATGCTCTCCTAAAACTGTGTGCTCTCCAGCCACTAGGAGAGATGTATTTGCTGCACCCTGCTTCTGGTATCACTAAATTTTATCTTTGACTATGAAAGCTTGTCTCCAAAATAAAAACACCCACTCTGGCAATGACAGAGTCATTTTTTCAGTCTTTTTCTCAGACATGATGGGCTTGAGACCACACTGGCAGACAAGGATGGCTGTCCAGCTGAGGAAGGAACATCCTTGTTCAGAGATGCTGACACAAGCTTCATGCCCAAATCGTAATTCCTTCTATGGAAATGGGCTAGCAGCATTTATTGCCACTTATCTTTTATTATTTCTCTCTTGGCTTTGATAGCCAGCTAATGATGAATAGTTCATTAAGATGACCTGGGCAGATGAGGAGACTACATTTAAGATAATCATTCATGAGAACAGCTGAACAAGGAAGTGAGGAAAATAATTTCTGGGGAAAATCAATAGGCAGACTGTCTTGGACTGGGAGAACCTGTGGCTTCCAGGACCCAAAGTCTAGTGACAGCCTTTCCAAACAGATCATCTTGAAGATGTTTTCAGATACTTCAACAGACAGTTTTGAAATGCTTTAAGAAAGCACACATTCACAAGAAGCCTCTGGAGGACAGTTCATTACTAAATCCAATGTATTACAGAAACAGAAAGATACAGAATAGCAAGTACCTCAGATAGGCACAATTAAACATTTTAGCTAAAAGGGACAATTCTAAAAAATCCCTCTTGCTCCTCAATTCTGGCATTAAAAATCCTCCCGGGCCTATGAGAGAACACTGAGTGTTATTCACCAGAGCAAATAATGTAGTATATACACCCACTGTATATACATACAGTGAAAATTTTTCAGTGAAAATAAATCTCCATGACTTGACCCATCATGAGAAAAATATTAGCCTTGCCTAATGTTAAACCCAATTATGAGTATAGACATCATCCTACAGCTGCTAACACCATGCACTACATCTTTCAAATGTCCTCCTGAAAGGATTTAGGTTTCTCTTATTCAGTGTTACAGTCTCCCCATGAAATACATTTTTCCAGAACAGATATTTCCTTCTCTCCTCTTTTCTATTTGCATTCGTGCTTGTCTTCCATAAAAACTACTTGCTATATTTGTGGTTTGTGTCTAACTGAGGCCTGGACCCTACAAACTCTATTCCTTGAGCTTTGGCACCAGGCTCAGCCAAGATGCTACTGCATAAATATCTGCATGATTGTGACCCTCAGACATAACCTACCCAGCAAAAGGATATTCTTTAACTCTTCAAAAGTTAAATCCAAACCTCTGCCTTCTAACAGATTACCAGAGAAAACACCATCAAATCTGCTAAGTCAAAAGATTTACAAAACAAGTGTGCCGTGAGGGTTATTCATCTGATTATGATGCTATCATGAGCAGCAAAAATTAGCATTAACACCAAATCTTCAGGTTCTATATTAGAGGAGGCAGAGATGACATATTATACAAACACGGGAATTACATACAATCCCTAACTCTTTTGTCAAGTGGCTGATGGCAGCCAAGAGGAGCCTGATTCAATACATTTAGATTCTTATTTTACAAATAACTGAACAGCTGTCCACTATGAAACCTTGGAAAATCATATGCTTCCACCTGAGTTTCTCTGGCAGAAATAACCCGCCTTCATCAGCAAACACTGCAAGACTGTACACAATAAGACCGTACAAGATAAGAAAGTCTTAAAAGGGGGAACATGTCATAAAACTTGGGCCAAAATTCAATATAATATCATATTTCTATGCTTGTGTGTGTGTACGCACAATATTCCAATAAAAGCAATAAAAATAATAAAACACATGGCCGCACGATGGTGCTTACTCACTAAAATCAGCCAAGAGCAGCCTTTCTGCACATCTAACCTCATTTATGAAGAGGTTGCTCATGTGTGTCATGAAGAGTTGCTGCCAAATCTATGCTGTGTAACCCAAGCTAGTAGACGTGCCAGACAAGGAAAGGTTTTCTGTTACTATCTGCTGATGTGAGGCTTTAACAAAAAAGTCCTCAGACTGGACTCAGCCCTTTGATGGGGAGCTCTAAGTACTGATTCCTCCTGAGAAGTCTCCGTAGGAATGAGGCAAAACCCTTGAGAACCCAAAGGCAATTCTTGACCATTTGGGAACAATTTCTTTCTCCTGTGTATGAGTACTTTTATCTACCTGGGAGCCCTTTTCCTCCACTCTGTCCTGGGTCATATCTAAGTGGGGGCACAGAAAGAAGTTTGAGCTAGAGATGATGCAAAAAGCCTTGTGGAATTAGGTCTCTCTTCTTCATCAAGGGAAAAGTAAGAGGAATCTCCCTCCTTAGCCATAGCACTAAAAAAGGAGGTTGAACAAGAAACGTGGTTTGAATAAAAAGTTATGTTTCCCTTAAAAGTCACTGTGTCTATTGCTTTGCTGAAATGTATTGCATATACTTATGATATTTTTTCTGTCTGCTTTCCTGTATTGATGTAAACAAAATGGAACTTACAGTGTTTCCATAGCACGCAAGCCTGGCAAAACCTTTTTGTGTTTACAGTAAAACCCTCTGAGGAAATACTACTCATGAGGGGAAAAAGTTCCTGCAGAGATCCCAAACCTCAAAAATTACCATTTGGAAAATTCATGTTGATGAAATATGCTTAAAAAATAAATAAAGAGAATTAAAGCCATCATTTCTGATTACTATCATTGTTTTAGTTGAGACTGAAGGAGATTTCAGACTCTGCAGCAGAAGGAATGGATCCATTGGTTTTAACAGAGTGGATCTGGATTTGCATTGACATTCTACATTTTAGAGGAGTGCATATTTTCCTGTAATTTTAAATAAGTGTTGTCTCCAGAAAACACACAGCTCATTACACAAAAGGACACAGAAGCACACAAACTCAAAGGCAATCCTGTGGGAGCAAATTAGCTCTCAGATTTAAAAGATTTTTTTTGCATGTTTAATACTGAATTAAAACCAAAAGGCAAATGCAATATTCTTTTTCCATCAGACTGAAAACAAAACATGTATTTTTGAATTATTTTAACAGGAAAATGAAGAAACAAATATATCATGGAACAGGATTAGAGTTCCCTCTGAAAGATGTTCTGTCTTGAAGTTACGCAAATTTGGACCAGATCCCTGGGCAGGAGTCCATTTTTCTTGCATGCAGAAAGGTACAGCAACCAGCAGTACCAGCACACATCACATTCTTCTACACAAAGGTAACAGGGTTTCTTTATATTCTGTCAGTTCCTAGATGGCTTTGTAGTATGGCTCTGGTTAAGAGATTCCCCACCTGAATCCCTTGTGCCCCATGCCTTTGGTGAGGACAGATTATTTAGTAGGTAAGTACAAGGGCTTTTAATTTTTGTCTTTTCCCTAAATTACTAAATTAGGGGCTAAATTACTGGAATCATGTAGTGGATACTTCAAAACGGCAGGACTTGTTTCTATAGTTGCACCTATTTAACGTCAGGACTACACAAAGCCTCAAATCAGATGCTTTGTTGGATTTAGTTGATCCTAATGAGTTCAAACATACTTTATCTTTTGGTTGATTTTTGTATGTTTTTGTTGTTGTTGTTGTTGGTTTGGTTTGGTTTTGTGTGGTTTTGTTTTGATTTTGTCTTTGCTGTTGTTGTTTTGTTTCTTTTTCTTTTAAGTGGTACGCACTTCTAATCAATTTTATAACTTATTTTCAGTTAAATGAATTAATCTCTGTAAGCATACAGGTCCCAAGAAGCCAGACAGAGAATATTTATTTATGAGACCTGTTAAAAGAGATTAATGCTACACAGTGACTCCATTTCTGCTCACTTTTTTCTCTATGTGCTGCTAAAGTCAATTTAAGGACATTCATCCACTGAAGACCGAGAGGGGGAGAGAAACTCCCCTGGAGTTCAGGATATGACCTGAACTCAGTACACTCCTACCTCCTATCTAGACCTGTGACTCTCCTAGATACATTTTGCCTCATCAGTCAAACTGTCCAGAAGGGTAGCAATAGGATGCATGCTCTCATATCCTTCTCCTCCTTAAAGACGTGCAGATGGAGACCTGTTAGGAGAGCTCAGATTTGTCTGTGACATGACTAGTTAGTAAGAAGGAGGAGGAAGGCCCTCATTAAACAAGGAAGAATGCACTTGATTTTCTTTTGGCTCACATTTAGTAAAAAATAAGGTAAAAAGACTATTAGATGTGACTGGCAAAATCTTCCATTTATCCACAGACGAAGCACAGCACAGTCAAAGCAATCAAACCTTCCCCCAGTGCCCCACAAAGGGCCATGGACACCCACTGAGACCCCAGCTCTGCTGCAGAGCCATTTCAAAGTCTGGCCAAAAGAGGCTGGTGCTGCTGAAAACCAGCTGCAGCAGCCCTAGCTTGCAGTGAATCACCATCTCCTGAGGGCATAGGCTGAGATCACCCTCTCATGGTATGCAAGCCATCAGCCTACCCATGTGAAAATAAAGCGTTCATCACACACATGCGGACTGGATATGAACAAATGACCCAGAAATCTGGGGGGTTCCAAGTCCTATTACCCTCTGCTTGAGTCATTCGCCTGTTGCGCAAAACTTGTTGTGACATATTTTGCGTGGGCTGTGGGGTGGGAGGTTGAGAACAACCCAAAGCCTACTTTGTCATTTAGTCTTAAAATTATACATAACTCCTTCAACAGACAAATAAAAGAACAAAATGACTACGAAAGAGGAAAATGTGATAGCAAGGGAAAATCTTCCTTGCTGCATATTGTATCTTCATTTGAATTCCAGCATAGATCTGAATGAATTATATTTTTTAATTTAACTATGCTAATAGTCACCATGTACTAGTGGTTTTAGCAGTATTTTCTCTTTATATGTGTGACTCAAGAATTACCATAGCAACTTGCTTCCCAATTAGCCTTCAGTTACTAACAATCAATATGATTAGACAAGGTCAGAACTGGAGTAAGCTGTATAGATTTTTAAAAAGGCTACTGAGAGTGAGTAAGGGCAGGTAGAGGAGGAGCGGGCTCCTGGATGATCTTCCCCAAAGAATGGTGATCTTCCCTGAAGAATGGTCATTTTTCTGCTATTACTCACTCTCCTTTGAACGAAAGGAGTCATGGCAAACCAGAGTTTTGCCAGTTACTCGACTGCAGAAAGCTTTTAGCCTGCCAACAGATTCACAAAATATGGAGAACAGAAACATCCTTAGAACTGCAGATAAAAAGATACCTTACTGTCACATTGCTGGGATAGATGTTGACTGCACAGCACCAAAATCAAGAACAAATATGTCATAGATTTTTATCAACATAGCTACATCTGACAGCAATCTTCCTGTATGGCAAAGATCGCTGAAGCCTGGAGTAAGTTGACACTGTCCAGTTCACATGAATATGCTCCCTGGGAGCTAAGCCTATGCAGTGCTTGGCTGAGATCCTATTAGGAAGCCCTCCCTCTAGAGACCTGAGTGATTTCCCATTGCTGACACAATTCCCCCTTCATTTTTACAGCCTATTTCAGTCGTTAACATGTTATCTGTTACCCTGAAAGCACAGTGCCTGGCAGCACAGTAGGATGAAAACATAATGTGCTATTCAGAGGTACTCTGGGTCCTGGGAATACAAAACAGGATCCTTGATACTGACAGATGAAGGCTCATGAAAAGCCACTTTACTTGTTGGTGTGTTTAAGTCTGCTACCAAGAAACACAGGCAAAACCATGCTTATTTTAAAATAAACAGTGCGTAGTGTCAATTATGCCCAGGCACACGGCTGTCGCAGATGAACTGTGATCCATTTGCTTTCCTCTCTAGAAATTCATTGCCACTTGTCTCTCTGCTCTGTTCCTCTCTGGAGGTTACTCCTCTGCTGTAAATGTGCCTTCAGCCTCAGCTCATGCCAGCTCATAGCACTGGGTCCCCGAGCAGAGGGTTGAGCTCAGGGAACGGAGGAGCCAAGACATGGCACACAGTGAAAATGTAGTGACAAGATGGTCTGGGTAGTACAATGTGTGCCGTACAATGGCACTTCAAGCCATGAGTTTTGAGGCAATATGTCTTGACCTTCCTCTGCATAGAATGCCCAAAAGAAAAATGAAAGTGTTTTAACCTCAAAAAAGGCAGCTTTTATTAGAATATCAACTAGGATAATTAACTTTAAAGCAGAAAAACCTTATCGGATATTGGAAGAGAGCTGAGAAGAATTTATATCCTCCTCTAACGTTACATCCAGTGCCTTTGGAGGTTTGGAGTTCATAGAATCACAGATTAATTTGGGTTGTAAGGAACCTTTAAAGGTCATCTAGTCCAACTTCCCTGAGGGACACCTTCAACTAGACCAGGTTACTCAGAGCCTCATCCAACCTAACTTTGAATGTTCCCAGGAGTGGGGCATCCACCAGTTGTCTGGGCAACATGTTCCAGTGGTTCAGCACCCTAATAGCAAAAAGCTTCTTCTTGATGTGTAATCTCAATCAACCCTCTTTTAGTTTAAAACCATTACCCCTTGTTCTATTGTGACAGACCCTGCTAAAACATTTTCCCCCATCTTTTTTATAGTCTCCCTTTAAGTACTGAATGGCCAAGTTCCTCAGGGGCTCCTTTCTAGCGGCATTAAGCTCTGCCCAAACATCTTTCAAACCCTGTTCATTACCCCTGGGGCTGCTCCCTGCTCTCCAGTGCAGTCCTTGGGTGGCACATGCCCATCTCTGGCCTGTATACCTCCTGCCACTTGCAGGACCTCAAAGCTGTTCCCCTCCAAACATGCTCATTAGCCCACAGAGGAAATACCCATCATCCCTTCCTCCTGCCAGCTGTCCTAAAGAGCCTTATCTAGTTGGAAACAGAAGTAATAAATAAGCACGCCCTTTTCACTGTATTGTGATCAGCCTTTCTCACAGCACAGATGGGAAAAGCTAAAATCTTAAAAATCCAGCACAAGAAGACTTGGAAAATAAAGATGAAAGACATATCAACATAAAATCTCATTCGAAATAAAAGATAAGTTTGACAAAAGGATTGGACGGGTCTAATGACCAACTTCATAATTACAGATAAAGATGTAAATCCTTGTGTTCTTGGCCAGACAAGCAAGACAGAAGTAAACACTCCTTCCAAGTAAAAAAAACTAGTTTAATTCTATTCTCATGTGAAATTCCTCATTACTCCTTTCAGTGAAGAAACTTCACAGCACAAGATAACATAGAGAAACCACTCCTGGAGTTTGCGCGCTTCTTCTCCTCAGAGGAGAAAGCATCCTATGAGGTGGACAAAACATATGTGGATGAACTGTTCCATAATTGTTCCAGAAACGTTCTCTTGAATGTCCTCCTTCAGTAAGTGACATCAGCAGCTCTCAAAGATGAGGTTCTGACCTGGAAAGTCAAAAGCCTACCCCTGTCCCCAAATCCTAGTTTTCTGATAACTACACTGGAAAATGCACAGACACCAATAGTTTTTCAGCTTTCTCCATTTCTCTCACAATCATTTGTTATTTCCATCTGTGATGTTGGCTCCCCAAGCATTCAAAATATTTTCTGGCTTAGTATCTGTCTACCATCCTAAATCCTAGCAAATTAAATCTTTTCCAGATTGCTTTATGTATATATATATACACATATGCATGTATTCAAGTATATAAGTATATATATTCTACCATATGGGAAGTAGTTTAGTCACAAAAGGTACACTACTCTTACTTATTTTTAAAGAATCAAACACATATATGGAAGCCTTCATTAAAACCAGGTTCCTGCTCTAGAAATCAAACCAAATATCCACAGTGTTCTGAGAGCAAATTGTTCTTGGCTCGGTCGCAAAACAAACAATGGGCACAATGAATCTCTGGTTTTACACCTGGGATGAATTAGGGCCAGCAGTGCCTTTGATAGAAAAATCAAAATGCAGCACACTAATAACGATAAAATGCTCAGTTGCCTCTCCACTTAGCAAAGCAGCCATCAAACTAATGATTAAATCCACATCAATCATTTGGCATAATAGAAATAAAGGTCATGCAATATAATGTTGTCAGAAAATCAACATCTCCTGCTTGGAAAATAAATGTCTTGACTTCATCTCAACATTTTTTTCCATAAATGCTGAGGGTTATATCAGCATTTGTATAACAGGAAACCCTCCTTCATTGCAAGATGCCAATTCCACTAATATTATTTCTAAAATAAACAGAAAAGCTGGATAAAATTAATATGCGAAGGTGTTTCTGAAATCCTCCTGAAACTGAATTACCATTTCCTATCTGGTGCTGGACTTCTTTCTAACAAACAACATTAGTACTGGCAACAATAAACATTGAAGAAAATCCCATTTAGAGAAAATTGGGCACAATTTCAAGGAAGTCATACCTTTTGCACTCACTCACTGATACAGTTACAATACACTCAATAAGATTAATAGAAAAAAATCCTTTAAAAACCTTTTTTCTCATGAAAAAAACCTTTTTTTCTAATTCATACTTTTTTTTTTTTTAAGAGCCACATTTTTAAAGGAAACCTAGAAGCTGGATGTACCTGGAAGGAGATGGCATTACAACATCTCTTGGGATATGCTGTCACCTGAATTCCCACAGACTCCTACCAGCACAGCACCATGATGCATCAGGAGCCATGGACCCTCATCAGCCTGTCTGTCAGGTGAAGATGAAGGTGCCATAACAACCAGGTGAGGTGCAACCTCTTTTAAATTCATGTGTTTTCTCTCAGAATTACTTTTTTGTTTGATTTGGCACAAGAATGTAGGTTTGGTTGGGGTTTGTTTGTTTTGTTAGTTTTTTTTTTTTTAATAGAAAGAAACCTTTATACAATTATCCTTTTACAACTCTTTAAAAAATGTTTGTCGACTTTAACACTGCTTACTTTAATTTTGTTTTAAGCTTAATTTTGTATTTACACTTGTCTCAAGTCAGTACATTTTAATTCTGAATTCTATCCAGAAACTGGGGTATTAATATGTAACTAACACACAAAATTGACTCTTGTTTTAAAAAACAAATTATTTAGGGATATTAGAATGAATATACTGATTTTATAAAGAAAAATATAATTATTTAAATCAGGAACAAATTCTGACACATCGTATGAGAGGACCCATCTTTTGTCATGTATGATCAATGAATTATATCTAGCAAATATGTATTTTTATATTTACAAAGTCGCTTAGATGGTAATTTACTCTACCTTGAAAGTACAAGAATCTCTTAAGAAAATACAACTTGAAACTTCCTTTACTTCAAAATAGAGTGAAGCTCCTGGAAGGAAGAGATGGAAACTGAACACATTTTGGAGGAAAATTTTTGACTCTACCATCATCCATCTTTCCCTCTTGAAACAAAAAAACCACTCAAAAGCACCTGAGATGAATCTCAAAAAGCTGGCCAGTGAGCAGACATACCAGCCTCGTCAGTATGCATCAAGCATTTCCATGAGAGAAAAGAAGAAAGATTATAGTATTAATTCTGCACCACGGGATGACCATCAATTCTGAGGCTCCTTGGTAGGTTTGCCAGTCGCAGTAATCAGCTTCATGCCTCTAATGCAAGGACCTAGACTGAGGCTGCCTTGCAAAATTTAATGATTCAGAGGAAGCAAATTTCTCCCTGTGATGCCAAACCTGCAGCCCGTCTGGCCCAGCGTCTTGCTCTAGAAGCAGCAAAGGACACTCAGAACACAGTGTAAATGCAGGGCAAGCCTACTGAGAAATAATCTTACTAACTGAGGGAAAAATCTTAATAATTCACAGCATTTTCATTTGCAGAGGTTTTTTGTTTTTTTTCTTTGACACTGGACTGAGACTTTTTCTTAAGAACTGTGCATTTCACCCTCAAATCTCATTTTGAACAAATGTGGCTACTGCAGAGCCTACATTTAGATATGCAAGTCTTAATTTAGCATGCACTTAGTTTTATCTGTTTTGTTTGCATGGAGGAAGGCGGAAGAACATCGGATCAAAGTTTCTCCCTAAAGAAGAGTGGGAACTCACACAAGCATTTGCCAATATTTCATCTTTTATGAATTCAGGTAATCTGAACAGTGTGTCGCTGGGGAGAGGCATTAAAGCATTTAGTATACATTCAGACAAGTGGATTCCTCTTTTTTTTCTCTCTCTCTGTCTAGACATCTGTAAAACAGGGACTAGAAATGAGGTGCAAGATGATTCTCCCATTAAATACTTCAGTCTTTAACACTGGCTTCACATCAATGCAGTTTACAAATAAATATTCTGCTAACCGTTCATTACCACAAAGCTCATTCTTGTTCAAAAAAAGGAAGTAATAACAAAATGTATTTATTTTTTTTCTGTTCTAAATTTATTATATCAAAGACAGCAAGCATCAAGATACTAAACCACACAGAAAGAATTATGGAATACTTCCTTTCTTGTACTCTAGTGTGTTTCAATTAAAATATGCAAATATTAGCATGATTTTCTGGGACTTTTCGAATAGAAAATTTAGAAAGTGTTGATATGGACACTATTAATTGATTTTACATTCCCTAGCTTCTTCTTCTAAGGGTTTTTACTTTATTTGTAATTTTGTTCCACCAAGTATTAGCAAAAGATTGAGATTAGATCATGCTTTCCCCGAAATATAGCAAAGCTCTTTGACATCAGCAGTGAGCTGCTGACATGGATAATAAATTCCTACTTCACTTTTTTGTAATTGTGCAAGGGATGACAACAATAACTGCAAGTGCAAGGCCTCTTCCACAGATAAGCTTTGACAGGGAATAGTGGAATGCCAGGTGATGGTGCAGCAAAATGTTTATAGATTATAATAAAAACACCTGGTCTTCATTAATTGTTTATTATGTTTAGAACCCAAGGCATAGCTTCTACTTCCATGAAATAATTTGAATTGAGAACACCAGGCTTCCTATGTATTCATACCAAACACAAAAATTTGCTATCCATGGGATGATATTTGCAAAGGCTGCAGGAGGGTCATCTGAAGCAATGGCACTCCCTGGAGAAGAAAAGGTACTGCAGCCACTTACAGCCACACAGACAGACAGTGGCACAAGGCACAGCTCTGCCCAGCTCCTCCACCAATGAGGTGTTACAGAACCCTTGAAAGAAGCTTGCACAGCTGTTCACCTTTCAAATCCCATTTGAGGAAACCCATTTCAAAGGGCAGAGTGTTGCGATGGGCAAGTGAAGATTGACACCCTGGATGCTGCTGGGCTATGAAACGTGTATGGCACATCCAGCAGAGGATAAGCTTTCTTACACTTCGCTGCTGAATCAGAGGCCTGAAGTGCAAGTAGTCCCTCCACTATAGAACAACCCTGCTTCAAAACCACTGATCACCAGTAAGCAGCTGGGATGGGGGCACCTGGGACTTGCAAGTCCACCCGCAGGAGTCAGGGAGCCTCCTATGATTCCTCCCTGCCTGACCAGCAGCCTGCCTGCTGACTCTACAGGACTAGACCAGGCATACAGCTGGGAAAGCACCACATATAACAGTGGCCCCATTAAAACATTTATTCTTTGGGATGACAGTCTGAATTTTGAATTTCTTTGCCTATGTTGGTTACTCATCTTAACATTTTTGAACAGTAGTCCTCTGTTCCTTGAGAGAAAATGCATATTTAGACTAATTTAAATGCATTAACTGGCATACTCATTTTCATGACCTGTCCTTAAGGTGCAGAATGTTTCACATAACTTCCTCAAATGTAAATTGGAATTTAATACCCGTAGGGTTGCACCTTGGGAATATACCCTGCACTATTTATTACTGAAGTATGATTGTTACTTTATTCAGTATGTACTCTGGTACGCAGAATGCACTGTGTCCCCCTTTCACCTTAGGGATGTAAATAAATATTTTTGTAAATATGCACTACTTAACTTCTGTATCACAGCAGATCCTGAAAATCCATATTTTGCTGCTTGTAAAATAATAAATAGCAGATTTATCCAAATGATGCAACAAAAGATAGAAAGAAACTCCTGCCTAGAACCAATTTCCAAATGTCTTGGTTACGCTGAATCCTCACAATTTTCTCAAAATAGCTTTAATGATCTTATTTAAACACAGCCTTTGCATACCAAATGAGGCAGCACACAATATACTGTGCAAGAAAAACTGGAGAAGCTGCAAAATGCTGAACAGCTTTCTTGGGAGCAGAAGACACAGACTGCTCGTCCTTAGGTGATCACGTGATTCCTGCCTCCCCCCCTTCCCTCCCCTCACTTGGGCTGACAAGTGTTACAGAATCACATGCTGGAGCTTACTGAAGCTCTTTTCAGGAGCACATGGGATGGGTTAGCCATTTGTTTGCCCAGGAAGCTTTAGTGGCTACCGCTGAAGTAGGTCTGGATAGTGAATCCATCAATCCACCAGGTTTTTAAAACTTGCTAAATAAGGTGAAGACTTCCAGTATGCCAAATTCTCCAGATGAGACTTTCATAGTCAAGCCAAGAACTCTGCTCCTTCATCAGTTGCAGGAAAAGAGATACCCCTTGATTCAAAATACTCTCTTCTGTTCTCTACTGTCCTCAAGTACCTCACCCGAGTTTGGCTGAAACATAAAAGATAACACAGTATGATCTAATTAAGTCAAAGGAAAGTGTGACTTGCCTTTTTTCCTATGGGGCAAACAGGAGATATTTTAGCATCATACATTGTGTTGGTTGTTGTAGATGAAATAAGCTGGTGCTCATGTATCTAGGTCACAGACCAGCAGCATTTGTTCTTATGAACAATCACTGGATCAACAGTCTCAGCAGAAAAACAAAACAAAACAAAATAAAACAGAAAAGCTTGAATGCACTAAGTGATGAAGTAAATACATGATTAAGAGCTGCTTTTTTCTACAAATTCATAGGGAAGCAGAAGATAGTTGGTGCATATATTCTTGCTGTCTTCCATAGACAGAAAAGTTCAGGTTCCAGGACTATCAACTTTTGTAGATTCCCTCAACCCTGAAAGTTTTAGCTTTCCAGGATTTCCAGAGGTCGTTAAGGATTTAGCTCATCAAGCTCTGTTATCCATAGCATCGTTTGTGTTCTTAAACTGTGCCTTTGCCAAAATCCGTTAAAGAAATGTCCTTCTCCTATTACTCCAAAAAACAAAACAGGGCCAACAATGGTGTTTTTTTTCTCTGTGATATTTTCTAGTTCAAGAAGGATTTCATCCTCATAGCTGAATTTCCTTAGGCTGCACACTGGTTGGATTTGAAAGCAAATGATGAACCAAAGCATTATGTTTTATCTTAAACCCTTCAAAAAGAACAAATAACTGATGATGAATTTTCAAGTGGATTGTGCCTCAGGATACAGACATGAGGCCTCTTTGGCTTGCACAGGGTAATGCAATCAGACCAAATTTCCTATAAATATGATGCCCGAATCAGGCCTTGTTAGATCAACATTCACAAGTCTACTTTGCTACCTCGTAGTAACAGGAGGAAACAACACAAGAAAAAGTGAGACTTAATATTGCTTCAGACAGTCTCCAAATTAAGGACTTTCAGTGCAGGTTGAAGATGACATAGCTGCTGCAGAGCATGTCAAATTGATTTTGCCAGGTATGTGCCTGCATGGCACTGCTTTTTAATTTAGTAACTGGAATGTTAATTAGTTCCGGGAGTGTAAACAGGTTGGTTAAGCAGGAGTCCAGACAAACTGCCACACGCCAGTTGTCTAAGACTTAGGAGTAGGCTAAACATGTACCAAGAATAACTAATCTGCTTTCCTGAACACCTATTTGCTAAATTAACATGAAGCCAGTGTTGTGCAGAAGTCAGAGAGCTGCTAGCAACAAGATGGTAACACTGTTCCACAGACTTGTGTGTCCCTGAAATAGTTTTCTATATGAAAATTCAAGTTGCATGTTTAGTAAGAGAAATCTCTGTTAATTAGAGCCTGAGAGTTTATTTCATAAATTTAAACATTTTATCTAAGAAGACAAGAAGATCTTTCTCCTAGAACATACTTGGGGAAAGTTGTTGCACCATATGACAGTCTACAGAATGGACATTTCCTGTTTTTTTCAGTAACTGAAATAATTTAGATGGGTGAGGAGATAATGGCAAGCCAGAGGGAGTTCAAAAGGGCTCTCATTTCTTAAAAAAATTAAAAAATGACAAAAGTATTCCAATGACAATATTGCCAAAATAAAAAAAAAATAATTACAAATCAGATGAAACACAAAAGATTTTGTCTTGGTAACTAAAATTAGAGCTGCACAAGGGAGAGCAGATCAAGTGCTCCATGCCATCATTTCCCAGTCACACTATTTTTTCCGTGATGAGTCATACTCCCTAGTGTCCATTCTGGAAAGTCCTTGGAGAGTCCAAATGGCAAACAAGGGAGATCTTACCTGAGTACTCTGACTGAAGCCTAACTGAAAGTATTTGATATTTTCCAGCAAAATACATCTATTCAAAGCTCTCAGCAGTTTGGGTGTTTGAGAAGATACTAAAATGCATAGAGAAAGCAGGAAAATATTATTGAATTATTTTTTATTAAAAACCAGAAATTTTTGGTGCATGTGTTCAAAAGCCTTCATTCACTTTGAAGGTAAATACAACAGAGTTAGGATTCCTATGAAGAACTCATCTCTAATTTAACTTGGAATCATAGAATAGAATCATGGAATCATTTAGGTTGGAGAAGACAGATATTTCACAGATATTTCACAGAGTATTCTGAGTTGGAAGGTACCCTCCAAGACCATTGAGTCCAACCTTTGACCAAACACCATAGTGTCAACTAAACCAAAGCACTAAAAGCCATGCCCAAAGCACTAAGTGCCACCTCCCTGGGCAGTCCATTCCAATGTTTAATCACCCTTTCTGTGAAGAAATTCCTCATGATGTCCAACCTTAACCTACACTGATGCAGCTTGAAGCCATTTTCTCTCATCCTGTCACCAGTTGCCTGGGAGAAGAGGTTGAACCCCACCTTACTAGGGCCTCCTTTCAGGTAGTTACAGAGAATGATAAGGTTTCCCTTGAGCCTCCTCTTCTCCAGGCTAAACAACCCTGACTCCCTCAGCCCCTCCTCATAAGACCTACTCTCTAGACCCTCACCCAGCTCTGTTGGCCATCTCAGGACTCGCTCCAGCACCTCAATATTTTCCTGTAGTGAGGGGCCCAGAACTGGACACAGCACTGGAGATGTGGCCTCGCCAGTGCCGAGTACAAGGGGACAATCACTTCCCTAGTCCTGCTGGCCACACTATTGCTTATACAAGCCAGGATGAGATTGGCCTTCTGGACCACACTGCTGGCTCACATTCAGCCAGCTATAAAACAGCACCCCCAGGTCTTTTTCTGTCGGGCAGCTTTCCAGCCACTCTGTCCCCCAGCCTGTCACATTCCATGGGGTTGTTGTGACCCAAGTGCAGGACTTGGCACTTCAGCAAGTGTGGAATCTCATACTGCTGGTCTCGGCCCATCTATCCAGCCTGCCCAGATCCTCCTGCAGAGCCTTTCTACCCTCCAGCAGATCAGCACTCCCACCCAACTTGGTTCTGTCCGCAAATTTAATGAGGGTACACTCGATCCCCTCATCAATAAAGTTGTTGAACAGGACTGGCCCCAATGCTGATCCCTGGGGGACACCCCTAGTGACCAGCCACCCTCTGGTACCATTCACCTCCACTCTCTGGGCCCAGTCATCAGCCAGTCCTTAACCCAGCAAAGAGTGCAGCTCTCCAAGCCATGGGATGCCAGTTTTCCAGGAGAATGCTGTGGGAGACAGTATTAAAGATTTTACTGAAGTCTAGGAAAACTATATCCACAGCCTTTCCTACCAGGCTGGTCACTTGGTCATAAAAAAAGATTAGGTTGGTCAAGTAGTACCTGCCTTTCCTAAACCCATCCTGAGTGGGTGTGATGCTCTGGTTGTCCTGTATGTGCTGTGTGATTGCACTTAAGATAATCTGTTCCATAACCTTCCTGGGCTCCAAGGTCAGGCTGACAGGTCTGTAGTTCCTTGGATCCTCCTTCTGACTCTTCTTGTTGATGGGTCTCGCACTGGTCAACTTTCAGTCACCCGGGACCTCCCTGGTTAACCAGGGCTGAGGATAAATGATGGAGAATGGCTTTTCAAGCTCTTCCACCAGCTCCCTCAGCACCCTCAGGTGAATACCATCTGTCCTCATTGACTTGTGAGTGGCTCAGCAGGTCACTAATGACTCCTTCCTGGATTTCAGGGAGTTTATTTTGTTCCCCATCCCTTTCTACTACCTCAGGGCTGGTTACCCTGAGCATAACCTGTCTTTCAGTTAAAGACTGAGGCAAAGAAGGCATTAAGTATGTCAGTGTTTTCCTCATCCTTGGTGACAATGTTCCCATCCTGCATCCAATAAAGGATGGAGATTTTCCTTGGCCCTACTTTTGTTGTTAATGTATTTATAAAAATACTTTTTATTGTCTTTCACAGCAGTAGCCAGATTGAGTTCTACCTGAGCTTTCACCTTTCTGATTTTCTTTCTACATGCCCTAACAACATCTTTGTATTCTTCCTGAGTTGCCTGCCCCTTCTTTCAGAGGTCACAAACTCTGTTTTTTCCCTGGGTTCCTGTGAAAGCTCCCTGTTCAGCCAGGCAGGTCTTCTTCCCTGATGGCTTGTCTTTTGGCCCACAGAGGTGGTCTGCTCCTGTGCCTTTAAGATTTCCTTCTAAAAGTATGTCCAGCCTTCCAGGACCCCTTTGCTATTAAGGATTGCTTCCTGAGGGACTTTCTGAACCAGTGTCCTAAACAGGCCAAATTCTACCTTCCCAAAGTCCAAGGCAGTGGTTTTGTTCACCTCCTTCCGTGCTTCACCGAAAATTGAAAACTCTATAATTTCATGGTCACTATGCCCAGGACAGCCTCTGACTACCACATTCCAACTTGTAATCAACCAGCTCATCCCCGAAAAATGATTTCAAAGACAACCATTTCCCTCCAAATTCTGGGCTTTAAAACCTACCCTGTTCTCAGAAACACACTTAGGAATGATTTATTAGCAAAAAAAATTGTGTGTACAGATATGTTGGACTGCACAAGATACTGGTTTTTCTTCATTAATGTTTCTTCAGTAATGCATTCATGAAATATTGTCACTTCATTTTTATTCTATTTAGTTCTAGGTGAGCACATACATATACTACGTTGAAGTATCTAATTTGTGTACATCAGGCTATCTACATTTTACCATATGGAGGTACCACAATATTAATATCTGTTTTCCTTAAATAGGCTACAGTTTGCTTAATCTTTCTTTCTGTGCATGATCTTGCAAGAGTAAAAAGGCTTTCATACAAAGGCTGCGTTTTTATATGCAAATCTATTATTTGATTACCCACTTTTTTGTCCCTACATTATCATGAATATTTCTGATGAATGTTTTATGGGTTAGGTTTAGGATTTGCGAGCTATTTCAAATTTATCTGTTTGCCATATCATCTGCAAATACTGCATCTTTGTTGATGTTGATTGGTCTCATTTACATATTTATCACAATTTTATTTTCAAGGATGTTTTGCTATAAACTGTCTGTCCCCATTTCTCCTCCATGTACTACTAGTAGGTGGATGTATTTTCAAATTGAGCCCATTACCATATATAATTTTTTTGGTTAACAATAAATCACCACTTAGAGACAATCTATTCACTGCCTTCATACCTATCTGACATATGGTTTCTGAGTAATTAAAGATAACAGAAACAGCTCACAATGCACTTTGCAACTCAATTCATACACCAGAGAGCTCAATGATTTTCCATAAGGACTAGGCTAAAAGGAACTCCACAAGACTGGGGAGAAACAAGAGCCAACAAAACTGGCAACACAGAGGTGATCTTAGCCCTAACTAGGACTTTTATCAAGAAAAATTACCTTTTACAGTGGTGCTTGCTGGGTTTATGAGAGGCTGGATCCATAAGTGGGAAGATTTTTAGTTTGTACATGCTGAGAGAAGACTCCTGAACCTAGAGTGATACTCTGAAATGGATCTCCTATTTCAGAAAAGGCCAGATGCCATCTGAGCTTTACCACTTGCTACTGATAGCAGCTCTTCAATCCTTGCATGTTCACTGTTTGTTCATCCTCTGTCCATTCATCCATCCATCCATCCTTCTCCAAGTTCAAAATCCTTTCACTTTCTTGGCCATACCTTCTGGTGTGTTCACTTTCTTGGTAAATTCCTTACTTATACAAGAGTACGAGGGAAAAGGGTAGAAAAGGTGTAGAGAACTGTCCTTTTGACCTTTGCCATTATACACACAGCACTGAAAAGGACACTGAATTTTATGTGCCCCACTCCCACCCAGACTCCTCTTGGGTGAACAGCCTGTTTGTGATCCTCTCCTCTCACAGTGCAAGTATGGCTCTGTTTCTAAGCAAAATGTTATTTGCCCATATATGAAATAATTCAGGAAAATCATAAATGCCCAAGAATAGTTCAGGTTGGACAGTGATGGTTATAATTTCTGGTGCTAGCACTACATAACCCATAGATTTTCTGTTGTTAAAGAACAGCTGGAAAAAACATATTAATAAGGGTAATAATAATAAAAAATAAGGTAATAATCCTTCTAGTGGTAGAGCTGCAACACATCCACAGTAGCTTACTAATGAATATACGATATATCTGGCTCATCAGAGACGCTCATAATTGTATCTCCAAGATTATCACTAAAATTCACAGAAATTAGGTGCTTACACCCTTTGTGTGCTAAAATTTTTGGATCTATCACCCATAAGAAATTTCTCTCACACATCTTGCCAGCTGACTCTGAACATGCACAAAACAATCTTATTTATTCATTAGTGAAAAAGGAATTGGCTGACCTGTTCTTAACAGGAGTGCTTTCCTCCCTAATCTTTCCACTGTTTCATTCCAAAACTCTCAAAATAATCAGTTTCCTGTGAACTTCTGTTATGGTACTGTATTTATTAACTGCAATGACACTCCATGTTCAGCCAGTCCTTTGACTGAAGACTGCCCATTTGCTGATATGAAAATGTATTTATGACAACATTGTTCTGAAACATGTGGTGTTAATAGAAAAAGTTTCTATTTTTTTTTTAAACCCAAAGATGAAATATATGAAGCTCAGAGGTAGAGAGCTGCAACCAGAAACTGCTGCTTGGAGTAAAATAGTTGTTGACATAATACGTACATTTTCTCTAGGTCAAGAAGTCCTGCAAAAGCTCCTTTTGGAACGACTCTCATCTTGGTGAGGACAAATCTCCTGAAAATAGAGAAAATGGGGTGATTATTCTCTATTCACAGCACAGGACTGCACAGTAGCCTTGGTAGCACAGGAGAGGCCTTTATCACTGGTACAAGGATAGTCTCTGGGCTGAAAGCTTTGGCATCTAAATACAGCTGTAACATTCAAAGCATTTGTGGGACTCCAGCTGCCCTGACCAAAATTACAGCATTGCATTGGATGACCACTGGGGCTCCTCAGGGGAAAAAGCATCCATCAGTAGTTGCCACTTCCCTGTTTGTTTCAGCGAGAAATCCAGACCTGCAGCTCCTCTGTGTGCTGGGAGTGAACAGTGCCTTTCTCATCTCGAGTGCTCTTTTGAGTGATGCTCAAGCATAGGATGAAGGCTCCCTGTAGACCCAGATGGAGGTGAGTTGCCTACAAGACTATAAGGTGGTACATCCACGCTCATGCAGGATGAACCTTAACCTGCTGCACAGATAATTTAAGAAGTCAGCTACTATCTCCCATCAGTGCAACTTTATTAACTTTATTGCTTCTCACAGTCTCTCTTCTAATTAGTTGATAATGTGCACCAAAATTGGGACTTTGGAGTACACAACTCGATCATAAATGCTCCAGGACTACATTTTTATCATTTTTAAAGGTCACATAACATGCTTGATGAAGAAAAATCATTTAAAATATCATATAAGCCTTTTTGTTAAATTGGAGTTATCTCCTTTAATGACAGTAAACAAAGAGGACTAGAAAACTTCTGATGGCACTTAACAAATGAAAGGTAGGGATTCTACTACTCTAGGAAGAAATAAGGTGTTATGTGGGTAATTGTCTTCTTTCACACATTTAATCATTCATAGGTAGTGAGAACAAACAATTGTATATATTAACATGACCTGCTCATTGCAAGACATCATATAACACTGGTTGCATTGACTGACAGTTGTTAAAAAATGTTTTTTTCTTAAAAAAAACAACAAACCTACCTTTGTTACATACATGAACACGTTACATACATACATACATACATACATACACACATTGCACTCTGTGATTCACCTTCTTAGTCTATTTTCCCACAGAAATGGAAATTATTTTTTTTCTGAATTACTATGGAAGTCTTTTTTTCAGTGAGCATATCTTCCAGATCACTCCAAATTGTTATTGACTCAGAACTGTTTTTGCATGGCTGTTTGGGATTGCCTTTCATCTCCTGTCTGTGCTGCCTCATTGTAAGGTCTCCAGGAGGACAGAAAGGGGAACTCAGCCTGGTACAGCCTGCTGTGCAGTCCTGCAAATTTTAACACAATGCTCAAAACAAGAGACTTTCTTACTGTTCACATAAAGTATTCATGCAATCCTCATCTATGTTTTATTTCAAATGATTAGCTTAGAATTTTCATGGGAGATTATCAAGTTTTAATCAAAGTTCTAGGGGAAAAAGTATTACTCTGACAGAGTACCAATGTGAAAGGTTCCCATTTTTTAATTGTAGGTCTTTAGTAGAATCTACCCCCTCATGAGTTAGCATTTACTTAAGCAGGACAAAGTCAATGCACAGCTCACCTAGCTCTAGAGATGTCACTGTGATTATACCAGGAGTGAACTTGGCCCCACATTTTTTTTAAACATTGAAATTTATGGTATTCTCAGTCCTGAAAGACGATGAAGTCAATTTGGTATTTCATTATTCTTGTACTATCATTAATGTAAATCAGAAAGAGCTTCAACATACTGTCACACAAGAATTACAGTATTGAGATCATTATGCAAATGTTAGAAGGATAAAAGAGCTTCCCAGAAAAGGCCTATCCTGGATTAGGCAATTTGTAAAACCCTACTGAAAACAGGGCTGGTGTAATGCATGCAAAGCTACGGCTGTGCTTTCTGAGCAGTGAGGCACAATGGATCCTTGCAGAACACCCAGCAGGCTTAGTGCTACAAAGCTGAACCATCAGGAAGCTCTTTAACTTTGATCTGCTTTGAAATCTTTCTCAAACTCTGCTTTGTAGAAATGCACGCCTAATTTCTGAGCCCTAGAAAGCAGGCTTTGTCTGAAAAGCCACCTATCATTTTTTTATGGCACTGTGCTAAAATGAATCCTCTCTCTGCATGCTTAGGTCATCAGGACATTTGCAATTTTTTAATTAAATACTGGCCTATGCCATCCTTCACCACAACAAGAAATTACATTCTGATACAGAAACTAATGGAAGGAAGGGAACCTCATTCATAGATGGGGTTACTTATATGAGAAAAGCCACATCTGCATAGAATTAAAAATCAGACCTTGAATTTCTTTGTTGAAGACCCTGATATCCTGCATTAATAAGGCGCCAGAATTCAGGAGCCACGTGTCTAATGCCTTGAGGCAGTTAAAGTAGAATTGAAATTTAATAGCTGAAATCTCACATTTCACTTAAAAAAATTAAGGTTAATTGTTTTTAAGCATCTCTGAGTAGGCTAATAAAGTCAGCGTTAATGGTATAACGAACATTGAAAATTAGAATCAGCTACTTGTTGAATTATCAACTATATAATGAATAGGAGTCTATTATAACTAGCCAAATGCTGTATTGTCAATAAATCTCACCAATTAGTCTCCAAGAATCAATCTGTACTTAACTTGAGATACTGACTGTTCAGTAGCAATTCTTTCTGAAGTACATGGAGAAAATAATTGAAAAGCCTTTCCTTGGTTTTGTTGCTGACACTATTTTAGGGTTAAAGAAATGAATACAGCCCACCTTTTTCAAGCATGTTTCATGTCACAACAAACAGTTAAAAAAAAGTTTCCTTTAAAAAACATGCATGTAAGAGAGATAAGCAGTATTTGGTCCTAAAAATTTATGTTAGCACTTAGACACCAGTAAGAAGAGCACTGAAAAGCTCTCAGTGAAAAGCTCTCTTCAGTGAATGGCGTGGAATTAAAAACCCAGAGCCAGGTGCCCAACATAAGGCATTAGAAAGGTTAGACTGAAGGTTGGGTGACCCAAAAATCCATATGCAAAGTTAGCTTCCAGGAAACATCAAATCTCATCTCCCAGGGCTTTCAGCACCAGCCTCATCACACACAAGGACCCCCACTCACATCAGGCTTTGCCATGAGGGAAGCATTGTTGTCCCTCAACGCAGCCCTGGCAGCTAAAGCAGAGACATGGAATGGGAGTCCCCTCTTCAAGTCTTCCCTTACACTGAGTGCTACAGCCATCTGAATTTCATGCCTCAGGAGGATGCTCAGTGGCCAAGGGACCTCTCCCTGTCCAGGCTCAAGCATCATGCAGCTAGGGCTAGACTTCTTCTGCCACTAAAGAAGACAAGGGGGAACTTACCACCCTCTCTAGAGGCCTTACAATTAGAGCTGGTTTCCCTCAGACAAATTATAAAATTGATAATTACACTTTTTAAGTCCAGAGTTTAGTGATGCTAATCTTACTTGGGCTACAGTAGGTCCCAGAAGTCCTAGAAAGGACTCCAGTGTAGGAGCCACCAAAAACTTAACAAACGCGAGAGCAGAAATCAGAGGAAAGGAAACAAGCCCCAGTTGGTCACACATCAGATGGTTATCCTACATTGTGTGAAGGCAATATACATAGCTGGAAATAGAAGAATGACAATATTAACTATTGTTATTTGCTATGTACAGAACTATAATACAGATGTAAATGTGGCCCGTTGCTCCTATACATGCCCTGATATCCAGGAGAGGTCTCTAAATCCTGACTTAAATATATCTGTTGAAAGTGATTCTTAGACAGTTTGTTGATAGATACTGTCTGCTCTAGTTGTACAATCACACTTATACTTTATATATTCCTCTGGACTGAACACGCAAAATTCCCACAGCTTTTTCTACTTTTAATTTTTAAGTGTTTTTTATGCCTGTTTATTATATAATTTTCATTTGTCTCATGAATGCATGTGAGTAAATTCCTCTATTATGAAGCTACTAAAAAAATGTTGCTACTTAAAGCTAGACCTTTCAGGACTAGGGCAGAACTATCTCCTACTGATTTGTTTATTTAAACAGAGACACATAAACCTGATTATTTAGAGCAGTGGGGTCTCAGTTAATATGAAGCCAGTAACACAGATAACATACACTTTATATCACTATGAAGAGCAAACAACACAAATACATCTTGTTTCTGTATGGTTGTGTCTAGTATAAGAGAAATATCATAGTGCCACTTAATCTCAAAGCCTATAGAGGACATGATGCAAAGAACAGAAATTAGCAGGTACTGCTAAAATGTTCCTGAATAACCCTCTAACATTTCCAGTTATGAAAAGATTTATTGATCTTTTCCTAAAATAGTCTTCTTCAGCTGAAGTAGTTGAGACAGGCAGAATATAAGACATGAAGGAAAAAAAAAAAACCCCTCCAGAAAAATTAATGTTCTCCTATCCAGCCCCACATGAATCCAGTGACAGAAAAGAAATTGACCTCATCATAAAAGGATGGAGAACTGGATGTCGTTATTCAAGTATCTGGTGCCCAAGGTATAGGTGATGAAAAAGACTTGGTAAATTAGAAGTTAAAAAAGTGGACCCATATAGGTTTCTGCTAAATGTCTCTGAAAAAAGGTGCATAGGAAACCTGTGAAGTGTGCACATTAAGCAAATCAATGTAAAGACACATTTGTGAGGTATTTGTGAGGTTAGCCATTTACGTGCAAAATTATGTATTTTACATATTCAGCAAATGAATTTTCAGACCCTGGTTCCACAAGTTTTTCTTGAACAATTATTAAGATGCTTTTTGGTAGAAATTTTGCATCAGAGCTTTCTCCTGCTCTGCTTTAGTGTTGCCTCCTCCCAGCCCCCTTCCTCGCCAGACGCCTCCCCACCACCACCGGCAATAATCTGGCACAACAAAGGAATGCACTGATTATCAGAAATTAGACTGCTTAAAAAAAATAAAATAATTTCTGCTTCATAAAGCCTGGCTGAATTTAGGTCTTTCAAAACACTCTTTAAAACTCATTTCTCAGATCTACTTAAGTCACACACAGTTAATCAGAAAAGTGTGTGCATTGTAGAATTATCTTCCCTGGCTCATGTAAATTGCAAATTCATGACGTTAAAATGAACTATATCAAGCAGATACTATAAACTTTATAACTTAAGGACCAAAGGAAAATAAAATAAAAAGATTCAGTGACCATAATACTAAATCACCAAATTTGGTTCCAAAGAAATAAATGTGATAGGATTTTGAAGAACATTTTACTTTAATCTCTGAGCTAATACACTGATGCTATCACCTTCTAATCCTCTGCAGCAATGTGTATTTTGTCACAAAAAGATTAACAATTAAATTTATCTTACTATCTGTAATTCTTTTTGTTGTTTCTTTGTTTTTGCTTCTTGCTTTGGAAATGGGCTGGAGGTTATAGCACAAGCAACAGATGAGTCTTTGCTTTACATCAGAAAAAGACAAAATGATGCTATGACCTATTTAATGTGCTCTTGATTAAATGCACAAATCAACACAAACCTGCACCCTGGTTTTTTTTTCTTCAGTTTTTGCTTGATTACTTAATGCAACAGTGAAGGACTGTTTTGCTTTTCATGCCATAATAGGAGACAAATAGATACTGCAGACCACATCCCAGATGGCGTAAATCAATTGAGCTGTGTCACCTTGGCCCTAAACTTTTGTCCTAATTCTCATTGGAATGAATCATGAGATTCCTTTGAGCTAAATGCGATTTAATTTAAATTTATGAAGAACATTTGTAAGCCTGCAGCTGACTGGAATGGGTTCACATTGCCATATGACTTCACTATGACTAGGGTCTGGTTCTAGCGAACATCTCACTGGGAAGGGGCATATGTAGATATACGCGAACATGAAAGTATTTTTCCTAATCAGTTGCCTAGGTGGAAAATCTCTGTAATCTATTAAGTAGTTTGTAGTTACTTTCAGTCATAGCTATGTTTTCCCTTTCCTAACAGCAGGAAGAGAGGAGTACAAAAGTTGTAAATCGGATACTAAAACATCAGGTTTCAAAAACCATCGAGCTAAATGCGAAAAGCTTGGTTTAATTTGCTTTTTGGCTTTAAAGTCTTTAGAGTGCATTCATATCACGCTGCAAAGCTATTTTCAACACTCACGAGGCTTTAATTTAAGAACAGAGAAAGATTTATATTAGTCACCTCAATTCCATGAGATACCAAAGTAGGGACTTTGTAAGGCTGACGGGATCATGAGGACTGGCACCGGCAGTGACAAAAAATGTCTCCCACCATCCTGCTGGCTTGTCTTTCCAGAGAGCAACGACATTATCTTAAGAGAAAACCAAAACCAAGCAGAATATTTTTTTAATAATGACTATCCATGTAAGTATAGATTCATTTCAAAAAGTGTACTCTGATAGCACAGGCACACTTCAATAATGGAGGAAGAGCTTTGCAATTCATTTGTTCAACTGAGATACGATCCAGTCTTAGAGGCCTTACGTCACACAGATGTAAATGGATTTATGAGAGAAAGACCATAATCCCGTGCTAACATGCACAATCTGGATTGAAGCATATGATCACTGCAGCCACTTAATGTGCTTAAGTCAGCTGCTCATCCCTTTCAAGTGCTTGCAAAAGGACAAGTTATCTTGACTGTGCAGCTGGTTTCTCCCTTTCGTGGGATGATAAAAGCTGGTAAAGGTGAGTATTCCAAGGAAAATATAGACAATATACATTTTATGGAGAAGACAGAAATGCCCTTCTGTCTTTCAGGTTGTGCTGGGAGTGACTAGGAGAGAGTGAATTTCCTTCACAGCAGCTTACAGGGTGCTGTGGTTTAGACCTTTAACCAAAACTGTACTGATAACACACTAATCTTCCAGCTTTTGCTGAACTGTGCACAGCACTGAGTCTGCCTTTGTTTCTCACTTTGCCCCTGCAATGAAGACTTTGGGGGGTAGGCTAAAGGCTGGGGGGACACATCTGGCATGTGACCCAAACTAAGCAGGGAGATATTCCATACCATATAAAATCATGCCACACCATATACCATCATGCTCAGCAACACAAGGGGAAACCATTCTTCTATATGACTGAAAAATGTAGGATTAATCTGGGAGGGCACATGTCCTCCTTTCAGGTATGCTACCTGGGAATCCCTTCAGGTCTGGGAGTGATATAAAGAGCATCTATGAGAAAGAAAATATTTTGGTTTCTGAGCTATTAAACAAAGTAATGTACAGACAAAGTAAATACAATTAGAAATGTGTTTATAAAGATGCTCATCTGCTTTACAGGTCTGAATCTAAAAGGCAATATGTGCAGCAGCTCATGAAGGGTCGCCCCTTAATCTTTACCAGTGGTCTCCCTTAGAAATCAATTTCCTTTTCTTTTTGAATTAGATCAAAAGGATAATGAATAGTACTGATGGCATTCGTATTCTAAATTTAGTGAACACTTGCCCAGCGTAATAATGCCTCCCAGCCACAAAAAGCTGAAGGGAAGCATTTCAACACCACCCAATGTCCTGTTGGCATTTCACTTGCAGAGTGCCCACAATATCATAATATGGATAACAAAATTCCTGTTTCCCGGTCAGAGCTGTGATGGTGCTCACATAGGCACACAGCAAATTAGCTGTGGGATTTGTTTTTCCCAGAGGACCTTGCTTAGGTCAGCTAATAAGTTGCACACAGTGCCCGTCAGCAGCTAACAGCTGATAAGGAGAGATAAGGAAGGACAGAAAATTGTTGTGAGGAAAAAAAAAACAAGCATCTGAAAGATTGTAAAATAGGTCAAGCAATGTGCTTGTAAAGCTTACTCTCCCTCCTCCCTTCCTTAGTTTTCCAAAACCACGGCATGTTTAGTCTCAGCACTGACACCCTTTTCATTTCTGGACAAAGCACGGGCTGTCCTCAGTAACACTCCTATATCCCCCCGTGATGCTGCAGATAGTTTCTTTCTGAGGTCACACGTGCAGGCAGTTAAAAATAAATCTCCAAGATGCTTTTAAATAGCTCTGCTTGGATAAGGTGGGATGAATCTAGAGATGGGGCATTAAAAAAAAAAAAAAAAA
>NW_024103919.1:0-13522 GCF_003945595.2 Pipra filicauda
CTGTCTGTGGTGGTACCTTTTGTCTGGCAGCAATCTTCAGCTGGATTGAATTTTTCAGGAGGTGGGACCGGCCATTGCAGCGCAGGGGAGAAAAAATGGAACAGCAGCGCTTTTCCTAAGGAAAAAAAGTCTGGAAATTTTGGCTCTGAGGTGCAGTTGTTGGTGCACCCTGGGTACTTCAAGGGCAGAAAAAAGACCTTTCTGTTGGTGGCACCTTTTGTCTGGTAGGAATCTGCAGCTGGATTCAATTTTCCAGGAGGTGGGACAGGCCATTGCAGCGCAGGGCTGAAAAAAGGGAACAGCAGCTCCTTCCACCAGGAAAAAAAGTCTGGAAGCTTTAGCTTCAGGTGCAGTTGGTGGGGCAGCCTGGGCACTTCTTGGGCAGCAAGAACGTTCTGTGGTGGCACCTTTTGTCGAGCAGGAATCTACATTTCGATTCAATCTTTTAAAAGGTGAGACCGCCCCTTGCAGCACAAAGCAGAAAAAAGGGAACATCAGTTCTTTCCTTAAGGAAAAAAAGTCTGGAAGCTTTGGCTTTGAGGTGCAGTTGTTGGGGCAGCCTAAACACTTCTTGGACAGGAAGAGTTTTCTGTGGTGGCACCTTTTGTCTGACAGGAATTTTTATTTGGATTCAATTTTTCAGGAGGTGGGACCGGCCATTGCAGCGCAGGGCTGAAAAATGGAACAGCAGCTCTTTCCCTAAGGAAAAAAGTCTGGATCCTCTGGCTTCAGGTACAGTTGTTGGGGCAGCCTGGGAACTTCTTGGGCAGCAAGAACTTTCTGTGGTGGCACCATTTGTCTGGCAGGAATCTTCATTTGGATTCAATTTTTCAAGAGGTGGGAAGGGGCCATTGCAGCGCAGGGGTGAAAAAAGGGAACAGCAGCTCTTTCCACCAGGAAAAAAAGTCTGGAAGCTTTGGCTTCAGGTGCAGTTATTGGGCCATCCTGGGCACTTCTTGGCCAGGAAGAACTTTCTGTGGTGGCACCTTTTGTCTGGCAGGAATCTTCATTTAGAGGAAATTTTCCAGGAGGTGGGACCGGCCATTGCAGCGCAGGCCTGAAAAAAGGGAACAGCAGCTCTTTCCCTAAGGAAAAAAAGTCAGGAAGCGTTGGCTTTGAGGTGCAGTTGTTGGGGCAGCCTGGGCACTTCTTGGGCAGCAAAGAGCTTTCTGTGGTGGCACCTTTTGTCTGGCAGGAATCTTCATTTATAGAAAATTTTTAAGGAGTTGTGAGAGGCCATTGTAGCTCAGGCCTGAGAAAAGGGAACAGCAGCTCTTTCCCTAAGGAATAAAAAAGTCAGGAAGCTTTGGCTTCAGGTGCAGTTGTTGGGGCAGTTTAGGCAATTCTGGGGCAGCAAGAACTTTTGGTGGTGGCACCCTTTGTCTTGTAGGAATCTTCATTTGGATTCAATGTTCCAGGAGGTGGGACCGGCCATTGCAGCGCAGGCCTGAAAAAAGGGAACAGCAGCTCTTTCCATCAGGAGAAAAAGGCTGGAAGCTTTGGCTTCAGGTGTAGTTGGTGAAGCATGGGCACTTCTGGGGAAGGAAGAGTTTTCTGTGGTGGCACCTTTTGTCTGGCAGGAATCTTCTGTGGGATTTAATTTTTCAAAAGGTAGGACAGGCCATTGCAGCGCAGGGCTGAAAAAGGGAATAGCAGCGCTTTCCACCAGGAAAAAAAGGCTGGAAGCTTTGGCTTTGAGGTGCAGTTGTTGGGGCAGCCTGGGCACTTCTGGGGCAGCAAGAGCTTTCTGTGGTGGCACCTTTTGTCTGGCAGGAATCTTCATTTGCATTGGAATTTGTCAGGGAGGTAGGACAGGCCATTGCAGCGCAGGGCTGAAAAATGGAACAGCAGCTCTTTCCCTAAGGAAAAAAGTCTGGATCCTCTGGCTTCATGTACAGTTGTTGGGGCAGCCTGGGAACTTCTTGGGAAGGAAGAATTTTCTTTGGTGGCACCTTTTGTCTGGCAGGAATCTTCTGTTGGATTTAATTCTTCAAAAGGTGGGACAGGCCATTGAATCACAGGCCTGAAAAAAGGGAACAGCAGCTCTTTCCACCAGGAAAAAAAGTCGGGAAGCTTTGCGTTCAGGTGTGGTTGGTTGGGCAGCCTGGGAACTTCTTGGGCAGCAAGAACTTTCTGTGGTGGCACCATTTGTCTGGCAGGAATCTTCATTTGGATTCAATTGTTCAAGAGGTGGGACGGGCCATTGCAGCGCAGGGGTGAAAAAAGGGAACAGCAGCTCTTTCCACCAGGAAAAAAAGTCTGGACGCTTTGGCTTCAGGTGCAGTTCTTGGGCCATCCTGGGCACTTCTTGGCCAGGAAGAACTTTCTGTGGTGGCACCTTTTGTCTGGCAGGAATCTTCATTTAAATTCCATTTTCCAGGAGGTGGGACCAGTCATTGCAGAGCAGGGCTGAAAAAGAGAACAGCAGCTCTTTCCCTAAGGAAAAAAAAAACTGGAAGCTTTGGCTTCAGGTGTAATTGGTGCGGCAGCCTGGGCACTTCTTGGGCAGCAAGACCTTTCTGTGGTGGCACCTTTTGTCTGGAAGGAATCTTCATTTAGAGGAAATTTTCCAGGAGGTGGGACCGGCCATTGCAGCGCAGGCCTGAAAAAAGGGAACAGCAGCTCTTTCCCTAAGGAAAAAAAGTCAGGAAGCTTTGGCTTTGAGGTCCAGTTGGTGGGGCAGCCTGGGCACTTCTTGGGAAGCAAAGAGCTTTCTGTGGTGGCACCTTTTGTCTGGCAGGAATCTTCATTTAGAGAAATTTTTCTAGGAGGAGGGACCGGCCATTGCAGCGCAGGGCAGAAAAAAGGGAACAGCAGCTCTTTCCACCAGGAAAAAAAGACTGGAAGCTTTGGCTTAAAGTGTAGCTTGTGCAGCCTGGGAATTTCTTTGGCAGGAAGAGTTTTCTGTGGTGGCACCTTTTGTCTGGCAGGAATCTTCATTTAGAGGAAATGTTCCAGGAGGTGGGACCGGCCATTGCAGCGCAGGGCTGAAAATAGGGAACAGCAGCTCTTTCCACCAGGAAAAAAAGACTGGAAGCTGTGGCTTTGAGGTGCAGTTGTTGGGGCAGGCTGGGCACATCTTTGGCAGGAAGAACTTTCTGTTGTGGCACCTTTTGTCTGGCAGGAATCTTCATTTGGATTCAATGTTCCAGGAGGTGGGACCGGCCATTGCAGCGCAGGCCTGAAAAAAGGGAACAGCAGCTCTTTCCATCAGGAGAAAAAGGCTGGAAGCTTTGGCTTCAGGTGTAGTTGGTGAAGCATGGGCACTTCTTGGGAAGGAAGAGTTTTCTGTGGTGGCACCTTTTGTCTGGCAGGAATCTTCTGTGGGATTTAATTTTTCAAAAGGTAGGACAGGCCATTGCAGCGCAGGGCTGAAAAAGGGAATAGCAGCTCTTTCCACCAGGAAAAAAAGTCAGGAAGCTTTGGCTCTGAGGTGCAGTTGTTGGGGTAGCCTGGGCACTTCTGGGGCAGCAAGTGCTTTCTGTGGTGGCACCTTTTGTCTGGCAGGAATCTTCATTTGCATTGAATTTTTCAGGAGGTGGGACCGGTCATTGCAGCGCAGGGCTGAAAAAAGTGAACAGCAGCTCTATCTCTAAGGAAAAAAAGTCTGGAAGCTTTGGCTTTGAGGTGCAGTTGCTGCAGCCTGGGCACATCTTGGGCAGCAAGAACTTTCTGTGGGGGCACCTTTTGTTAGGCAGGAATCTTCATTTGGAGTAAATTTTTCAGGAGGTGGGACAAGCCATTGTAGCACGGTGCTGAAAAAGGGAACAGCAGATCTTTCCACGAAAAAAAAAAAGTCTGGATCCTTTGGCTTCAGGTACAGTTGTTGGGGCAGCCTGGGCACTTCTTGGTCAGCAAGACCTTTCTTGTGGTGGCACCTTTTGTCTGGTAGGAATCTTCAGTTGGATTCAGTGTTCCAGGAGGTGGGACTGGCCATTGAGAGCAGGGCTGAAAAAAGGGAACAGCAGCTCTTTTCACCACGAAAAAAGGTTGGAAGCTTTGGCTTCACGTGCAGTTCTTGGGGCAGCCTGGGCACTTGTGAGGCAGCAAGAACTTTCTGTGGTGGTACCTTTTGGCTGGCAGCAATCTTCAGCTGGATTGAATTTTTCAGGAGGTGGGACCGGCCATTGCAGCGCAGGGCAGAAAAAAGGGAACAGCAGCTCTTTTCCTAAGGAAAAAAAGTCTGGAAATTTTGGCTCTGAGGTGCAGTTGTTGGTGCACCCTGGGTACTTCAAGGGCAGAAAAAAGACCTTCCTGTTGGTGGCACCTTTTGTCTGGTAGGAATCTTCAGCTGGATTCAATTTTCCAGGAGGTGGGACAGGCCATTGCAGCGCAGGGCTGAAAAAAGGGAACAGCAGCTCCTGCCACCAGGAAAAAAAGTCTGGAAGCTTTAGCTTCAGGTGCAGTTGGTGGGGCAGCCTGGGCACTTCTTGGGCAGCAAGAACTTTCTGTGGTGGCACCTTTTGTCGAGCAGGAATCTACATTTCGATTCAATCTTTTAAAAGGTGAGACCGCCCCTTGCAGCACAAAGCAGAAAAAAGGGAACATCAGTTCTTTCCTTAAGGAAAAAAAGTCTGGAAGCTTTGGCTTCAGGTGCAGTTGTTTGGGGCAGCCTGGGAACTTCTTGGGCAGGAAGAGTTTTCTGTGGTGGCACCTTTTGTTTGGCAGAAATCTTCATTTGGATTGAAGTTTTCAGGAGGTGGGACCGGCCATTGCAGCGCAGGGCTGAAAAAAGGGAACAGCAGCTCTTTCAACCATGAAAAAAGGACTGGAACCTTTGGCTTCAGGTACAGTTGTTGGGGCAGCCTGGGAACTTCTTGGGAAGGAAGACCTTTCAGTGGTGGCACCTTTTGTCTGGCAGGAATATTCATTTGGATTCAATTTTTCAGGAGGTGGGACTGGCCATTGCAGCGCAGGGCTGAAAAAAGGGAACAGCAGCTCCTTCCACCAGGAACAAAAGTCTGGAAGCTTTGGTTTTGAGGTGCAGTTGTTGGGGCAGCCTAAACACTTCTTGGACAGGAAGAGTTTTCTGTGGTGGCACCTTTTGTCTGACAGGAATCTTCATTTGGATTCAATTTTTCAGGAGGTGGGACCGGCCATTGCAGCGCAGGGCTGAAAAATGGAACAGCAGCTCTTTCCCTAAGGAAAAAAGTCTGGATCCTCTGGCTTCAGTTACAGTTGTTGGGGCAGCCTGGGAACTTCTTGGGAAGGAAGAATTTTCTGTGGTGGCACCTTTTGTTAGGCAGGAATCTTCTGTTGGATTTAATTCTTCAAAAGGTAGGACAGGCCATTGAATCACAGGCCTGAAAAAAGGGAACAGCAGCTCTTTCCACCAGGAAAAAAAGTCGGGAAGCTTTGCTTTCAGGTGTGGTTGGTTGGGCAGCCTGGGAACTTCTGGGGCAGCAAGAACTTTCTGTGGTGGCACCATTTGTCTGGCAGGAATCTTCATTTGGATTCAATTTTTCAAGAGGTGGGACGGGCCATTGCAGCGCAGGGGTGAAAAAAGGGAACAGCAGCTCTTTCCACCAGGAAAAAAAGTCTGGACGCTTTGGCTTCAGGTGCAGTTATTGGGCCATCCTGGGCACTTCTTGGCCAGGAAGAACTTTCTGTGGTGGCACCTTTTGTCTGGCAGGAATCTTCATTTAAATTCCATTTTCCATGAGGTGGGACCAGTCATTGCAGAGCAGGGCTGAAAAAGAGAACAGCAGCTCTTCCCCTAAGGAAAAAAAAAACTGGAAGCTTTGGCTTCAGGTGTAATTGGTGGGGCAGCCTGGGCACTTCTTGGGCAGCAAGACCTTTCTGTGGTGGCACCTTTTGTCTGGCAGGAATCTTCATTTAGAGGAAATTTTCCAGGAGGTGGGACCGGCCATTGCAGCGCAGGCCTGAGAAAAGGGAACAGCAGCTCTTTCCCTAAGGAATAAAAAAGTCAGTGAAGCTTGGTTTGAGGTGTGTGTTGCAGTTGTTTGGCAGCCTGGGCAGCAAAGACCTTTTCTGTGGTTGCACCTTTTTGTTATGGCCGGACTCTTCATTTTAGAGAAACTTTTTTATAAGGCGGTTGGCCCAGCCATTGTAGCTCGGCCTGAGCAAGGGCACCGCAGCTCTTTCCCTCCGGGAATACAAACGTTCGGGATCCTTTGGCTTCAGGGGCATTTGTGGGGAGTTTAGGCAATTCTGGGCCACGCAAGAACTTTCGTGGTGGCACCTTGTTCTTGTAGGCATCTTTCATTGGATTCCATGTCCCCGGAGTGGACCGGCCATTGCAGCGCAGGGCAGAAAAAAGGGAACAGCAGCTCTTTCCACCAGGAAAAAAAATTCTGGAAGCTTTGGCTTTGAGGTCCAGTTGTTGGGGCAGCCTGGGAACTTCTTGGGCAGGAAGAACTTTCGGTTGTGGTACCTTTTGTCTGGCAGGAATCTTCATTTGGATTCAATGTTCCAGGAGGTGGGACCGGCCATTGCAGCGCAGGGCTGAAAAAAGGGAACAGCAGCTCTTTCCATCAGGAGAAAAAGGCTGGAAGCTTTGGCTTCAGGTGTAGTTGGTGAAGCATGGGCACTTCTTGGGAAGGACGAGTTTTCTGTGGTGGCACCTTTTGTCTGGCAGGAATCTTCTGTGGGATTTAATTTTTCAAAAGGTAGGACAGGCCATTGCAGCGCAGGGCTGAAAAAGGGAATAGCAGCTCTTTCCACCAGGAAAAACAGGCTGGAAGCTTTGGCTTTGAGGTGCAGTTGTTGGGGCAGCCTGGGCACTTCTGGGGCAGCAAGAGCTTTCTGTGGTGGCACCTTTTGTCTGGCAGGAATCTTCATTTGCATTGAATTTTTCAGGAGGTGGGACAGGCCATTGCAGCGCAGGGCTGAAAAAAGGGAACAGCAGTTCTATCTCTAAGGAAAAAAAGTCTGGAAGCTTTGGCTTTGAGGTGCAGTTGCTGCAGCCTGGGCACATCTTGGGCAGCAAGAACTTTCTGTGGGGGCACCTTTTGTTAGGCAGGAATCTTCATTTGGAGTAAATTTTTCAGGAGGGGGGACAAGCCATTGTAGCACGGTGCTGAAAAAGGGAACAGCAGATCTTTCCACGAAAAAAAAAAAAGTCTGGATCCTTTGGCTTCAGGTGCAGTTGTTGGAGCAGCCTGGGCACTTCTTGGTCAGCAAGACCTTTCTTGTGGTGGCACCTTTTGTCTGGTAGGAATCTTCAGTTGGATTCAGTGTTCCAGGAGGTGGGACCGGCCATTGAGAGCAGGGCTGAAAAAAGGGAACAGCAGCTCTTTTCACCACGAAAAAAGGTTGGACGCTTTGGCTTCACGTGCAGTTCTTGGGGCAGCCTGGGCACTTGTGAGGCAGCAAGAACTTTCTGTGGTGGTACCTTTTGTCTGGCAGCAATCTTCAGCTGGATTGAATTTTTCAGGAGGTGGGACCGGCAATTGCAGCGCAGGGGAGAAAAAATGGAACAGGAGCTCTTTTCCTAAGGAAAAAAAGTCTGGAAATTTTGGCTCTGAGGTGCAGTTGTTGGTGCACCCTGGGTACTTCAAGGGCAGAAAAAAGACCTTTCTGTTGGTGGCACCTTTTGTCTGGTAGGAATCTTCAGCTGGATTCAATTTTCCAGGCGGTGGGACAGGCCATTGCAGCGCAGGGCTGAAAAAAGGGAACAGCAGCTCCTTCCACCAGGAAAAAAAGTCTGGAAGCTTTAGCTTCAGGTGCAGTTGGTGGGGCAGCCTGGGCACTTCGTGGGCAGCAAGAACTTTCTGTGGTGGCACCTTTTGTCGAGCAGGAATCTACATTTCGATTCAATCTTTTAAAAGGTGAGACCGCCCCTTGCAGCACAAAGCAGAAAAAAGGGAACATCAGTTCTTTCCCTAAGGAAAAAAAGTCTGGAAGCTTTGGCTTCAGGTGCAGTTGTTTGGGGCAGCCTGGGAACTTCTTGGGCAGGAAGAGTTTTCTGTGGTGGCACCTTTTGTTTGGCAGAAATCTTCATTTGGATTGAAGTTTTCAGGGGGTGGGACCAGCCATTGCAGCGCAGGGCTGAAAAAAGGGAACAGCAGCTCTTTCAACCATGAAAAAAGGACTGGAACCTTTGGCTTCAGGTACAGTTGTTGGGGCAGCCTGGGAACTTCTTGGGCAGGAAGACCTTTCTGTGGTGGCACCTTTTGTCTGGCAGGACTCTTCATTTGGATTCAATTTTTCAGGAGGTGGGACTGGCCATTGCAGCGCAGGGCTGAAAAAAGGGAACAGCAGCTCTTTCCACCAGGAAAAAAAGTCGGGAAGCTTGGGTTTTGAGGTGCAGTTGTTGGGGCAGCCTAAACAACTTCTTGGGCAGGAAGACCTTTCTGTGGTGGCACCTTTTGTCTGACAGGAATCTTTATTTGGATTCAATTTTTCAGGAGGTGGGACCGGCCATTGCAGCGCAGGGCTGAAAAATGGAACAGCAGCTCTTTCCCTAAGGAAAAAAGTCTGGCTCCTCTGGCTTCAGGTACAGTTGTTGGGGCAGCCTGGGAACTTCTTGGGAAGGAAGAATTTTCTGTGGTGGCACCTTTTGTCTGGCAGGAATCTTCTGTTGGATTTAATTCTTCAAAAGGTGGGACAGGCCATTGAATCACAGGCCTGAAAAAAGGGAACAGCAGCTCTTTCCACCAGGAAAAAAAGTCGGGAAGCTTTGGCTTCAGGTGTGGTTGGTTGGGCAGCCTGGGAACTTCTTGGGCAGCAAGAACTTTCTGTGGTGGCACCATTTGTCTGGCAGGAATCTTCATTTGGATTCAATTTTTCAAGAGGTGGGACGGGCCATTGCAGCGCAGGGCTGAAAAAAGGGAACAGCAGCTCTTTCCACCAGGAAAAAAAGTCTGGAAGCTTTGGCTTCAGGTGCAGTTATTGGGCCATCCTGGGCACTTCTTGGCCAGGAAGAACTTTCTGTGGTGGCACCTTTTGTCTGGCAGAAATCTTCATTTAAATTCCATTTTCCAGGAGGTGGGACCAGTCATTGCAGAGCAGGGCTGAAAAAGAGAACAGCAGCTCTTTCCCTAAGGAAAAAAAAAACTGGGGGCTTTGGCTTCAGGTGTAATTGGTGGGGCCGCCTGGGCCTTCTTGGGCCGAAGGACTTCTGTGGTTGCCCTTTGTCTGGAGGAATCTTCCTTTAGAGGAATTTCAGGGGTGGGACGGGGCCTTGAGGCAGCTGAAAAAAGGGAACAGCAGCTCATTCCTAAGGAAACACAAGTCCGGACGCTTTGCTTGAGGTTGCAGTTGTGGGGCGCCTGGGGCCGCCAGAGCTTTCTGTGGTGGCACCTTTTGTCTGGCAGGAATCTTCATTTAGAGAAAATTTTTAAGGAGTTGTGACAGGCCATTGTAGGTCAGGCCTGAGAAAAGGGAACAGCAGCTCTTTCCCTAAGGAATAAAAAAGTCGGGATCCTTTGGCTTCAGGTGCAGTTGTTGGGGCAGTTTAGGCAATTCTGGGGCAGCAAGAACTTTCGGTGGTGGCACCTTTTGTCTGACAGGAATCTTTATTTGGATTCAATTTTTCAGGAGGTGGGACCGGCCATTGCAGCGCAGGGATGAAAAAAAGGAACAGCAGCTCTTGCGGCCTTTCTTTCCACATCAGGAGGAAAAAGGCTGGAAGCTTTGGTTCAGGTTTAAAGTTGGTGAAGCATGGGGGCCACTTCTTGGGAAGAAGAGTTTTTCTTTCTGTGTGGCAAACCTTTTTTGTCTGGCAGGAATCTTTCTGTGGGGATTTAATAATAAAATTTCAAAAGGTAGGACGGCCATTGGCAGGCCGGCAGGGCTGAAAAAGAAAAAGGGAATAGCAGCTCTTTTCCTTCCTCCATCTCCCACCAGGAAAAAAAGGCTGGAAAGCTTTGGCCTTTTAGGTCAGTTGTTTGGGGTTGGGGGCAGGCCGGGGCACTTCTGCTGGGGCAGCGAGCTTTTTTCTTTCTTTAGTCTGGTGGTGGCAAACCTTTTGTGCTCTGGCCAGGAAAATCTTCATTTTTGCAAATTTAATTTTTCAAAAGGTAGGACAGGCCATTGCAGCGCAGGGCTGAAAAAGGGAATAGCAGCTCTTTCCACCAGGAAAAAAAGGCTGGAAGCTTTGGCTTTGAGGTGTAGTTGTTGGGGCAGCCTGGGCACTTCTGGGGCAGCAAGAACTTTCTGTGGGGGCACCTTTTGTTAGGCAGGAATCTTCATTTGGAGTAAATTTTTCAGGAGGTGGGAGAAGCCATTGTAGCACGGTGCTGAAAAAGGGAACAGCAGATCTTTCCACGAAAAAAAAAAAAGTCTGGATCCTTTGGCTTCAGGTGCAGTTGTTGGGGCAGCCTGGGCACTTCTTGGGCAGCAAGACCTTTCCTGTGGTGGCACCTTTTGTCTGGTAGGAATCTTCAGTTGGATTCAGTGTTCCAGGAGGTGGGACCGGCCATTGAGAGCAGGGCTGAAAAAAGGGAACAGCAGCTCTTTTCACCACGAAAAAAGGTTGGAAGCTTTGGTTTCACGTGCAGTTCTTGGGGCAGCCTGGGCACTTGTGGGGCAGCAAGAACTTTCTGTGGTGGTACCTTTTGTCTGGCAGCAATCTTCAGCTGGATTGAATTTTTCAGGAGGTGGGACCGGCCATTGCAGCGCAGGGGAGAAAAAATGGAACAGCAGCTCTTTTCCTAAGGAAAAAAAGTCTGGAAATTTTGGCTCTGAGGTGCAGTTGTTGGTGCACCCTGGGTACTTCAAGGGCAGAAAAAAGACCTTTCTGTGGGTGGCACCTTTTGTCTGGTAGGAATCTTCAGCTGGATTCAATTTTCCAGGAGGTGGGACAGGCCATTGCAGCGCAGGGCTGAAAAAAGGGAACAGCAGCTCCTTCCACCAGGAAAAAAAGTCTGGAAGCTTTAGCTTCAGGTGCAGTTGGTGGGGCAGCCTGGGAACTTCTTGGGCAGGAAGAGTTTTCTGTGGTGGCACCTTTTGTTTGGCAGAAATCTTCATTTGGATTGAAGTTTTCAGGAGGTGGGACCAGCCATTGCAGCGCAGGGCTGAGAAAAGGGAACAGCAGCTCTTTCAACCATGAAAAAAGGACTGGAACCTTTGGCTTCAGGTACAGTTGTTGGGGCAGCCTGGGAACTTCTTGGGCAGGAAGACCTTTCTGTGGTGGCACCTTTTGTCTGGCAGGAATCTTCATTTGGATTCAATTTTTCAGGAGGTGGGACTGGCCATTGCAGCACAGGGCTGAAAAAAGGGAACAGCAGCTCTTTCCACCAGGAAAAAAAGTCTGGAAGCTTTGGCTTTGAGGTGCAGTTGTTGGGGCAGCCTAAACACTTCTTGGACAGGAAGAGTTTTCTGTGGTGGCACCTTTTGTCTGACAGGAATCTTTATTTGGATTCAATTTTTCAGGAGGTGGGACCGGCCATTGCAGCGCAGGGCTGAAAAATGGAACAGCAGCTCTTTCCCTAAGGAAAAAAGTCTGGATCCTCTGGCTTCAGGTACAGTTGTTGGGGCAGCCTGGGAACTTCTTGGGAAGGAAGAATTTTCTGTGGTGGCACCTGTTGTCTGGCAGGAATCTTCTGTTGGATTTAATTCTTCAAAAGGTGGGACAGGCCATTGAATCACAGGCCTGAAAAAAGGGAACAGCAGCTCTTTCCACCAGGAAAAAAAGTCGGGAAGCTTTGCTTTCAGGTGTGGTTGGTTGGGCAGCCTGGGAACTTCTTGGGCAGCAAGAACTTTCTGTGGTGGCACCATTTGTTTGGCAGGAATCTTCATTTGGATTCAATTTTCCAAGAGGTGGGACGGGCCATTGCAGCGCAGGGCTGAAAAAAGGGAACAGCAGCTCTTTCCACCAGGAAAAAAAGTCTGGAAGCTTTGGCTTCAGGTGCAGTTATTGGGCCATCCTGGGCACTTCTTGGCCAGGAAGAACTTTCTGTGGTGGCACCTTTTGTCTGGCAGGAATCTTCATTTAAATTCCATTTTCCAGGAGGTGGGACCAGTCATTGCAGAGCAGGGCTGAAAAAGAGAACAGCAGCTCTTTCCCTAAGGAAAAAAAAAACTGGAAGCTTTGGCTTCAGGTGTAATTGGTGGGGCAGCCTGGGCACTTCTTGGGCAGCAAGACCTTTCTGTGGTGGCACCTTTTGTCTGGCAGGAATCTTCATTTAGAGGAAATTTTCCAGGAGGTGGGACCGGCCATTGCAGCGCAGGCCTGAAAAAAGGGAACAGCAGCTCTTTCCCTAAGGAATAAAAAAGTCGGGATCCTTTGGCTTCAGGTGCAGTTGTTGGGGCAGTTTAGGCAATTCTGGGGCAGCAAGAACTTTCGGTGGTGGCACCCTTTGTCTTGTAGGAATCTTCAGTTGGATTCAATGTTCCAGGAGGTGGGACCGGCCATTGCAGCGCATGGCAGAAAAAAGGGAACAGCAGCTCTTTCCCTAAGGAAAAAAAGTCTGGAAGATTTGGCTTTGAGGTCCAGTTGGTGGGGCAGCCTGGGCACTTCTTGGGAAGCAAAGAGCTTTCTGTGGTGGCACCTTTTGTCTGGCCGGAATCTTCATTTAGAGAAATTTTTCTAGGAGGTGGGACCGGCCATTGCAGCGCAGGGCAGAAAAAAGGGAACAGCAGCTCTTTCCACCAGGAAAAAAAGGCTGGAAGGTTTGGCTTTGAGGTGCAGTTGTTGGGGCAGCCTGGGAACTTCTTGGGCAGGAAGAACTTTCTGTTGTGGTACCTTTTGTCTGGCAGGAATCTTCATTTGGATTCAATGTTCCAGGAGGTGGGACCGGCCATTGCAGCGCAGGGCTGAAAAAAGGGAACAGCAGCTCTTTCCATCAGGAGAAAAAGGCTGGAAGCTTTGGCTTCAGGTGTAGTTGGTGAAGCATGGGCACTTATTGGGAAGGAAGAGTTTTCTGTGGTGGCACCTTTTGTCTGGCAGGAATCTTCTGTGGGATTTAATTTTTCAAAAGGTAGGACAGGCCATTGCAGCGCAGGGCTGAAAAAGGGAATAGCAGCTCTTTCCACCAGGAAAAAAAGGCTGGAAGCTTTGGCTTTGAGGTGTAGTTGTTGGGGGAGCCTGGGCACTTCTGGGGCAGCAAGAGCTTTCTGTGGTGGCACCTTTTGTCTGGCAGGAATCTTCATTTGCATTGAATTTTTCAGGAGGTGGGACCAGTCATTGCAGCGCAGGGCTGAAAAAAGGGAACAGCAGCTCTATCTCTAAGGAAAAAAAGTCTGGAAGCTTTGGCTTTGAGGTGCAGTTGGTGCAGCCTGGGCACATCTTGGGCAGCAAGAACTTTCTATGGGGGCACCTTTTGTTAGGCAGGAATCTTCATTTGGAGTAAATTTTTCAGGAGGTGGGACAAGCCATTGTAGCACGGTGCTGAAGAAGGGAACAGCAGATCTTTCCACGAAAAAAAAAAGTCTGGATCCTTTGGCTTCAGGTGCAGTTGTTGGGGCAGCCTGGGCACTTCTTGGTCAGCAAGACCTTTCCTGTGGTGGCACCTTTTGTCTGGTAGGAATCTTCAGTTGGATTCAGTGTTCCAGGAGGTGGGACCGGCCATTGAGAGCGGGGCTGAAAAAAGGGAACAGCAGCTCTTTTCACCACGAA
>NW_024103920.1:0-10847 GCF_003945595.2 Pipra filicauda
CCGCGGGGTCCCGGCCGCCCTCGGCCCCTCAGGGCCCCTCCGTGTCCTCCACGCCCCCGGTGTCCCCCCGTCCCCTCACGGCCCGCCGGGTCCCGCTCCCTCCCCCGCCGCCTCACGGACACCCCCGGGGCCGCTGCCGCCCCGTCCCCCGCCGTGCCGCGGACACCCCCGACCCCCCGGTCCCCTCAGAGCCCCCGCCATGTCCCGGTGCCCCCCCCGGTCCCTCACGGCCCCTCCCCGGTGTCCCCCCCCCCCCCCCCTCACCGAAGCTCTGATGGCGGCGCGCCGGCCTCCTCCGTCCCCGTGCGGTACGGCGTCGCGCGGGCCCCGCCACCCGCATCCATTGGTCGCGCCGCCCGCCGCCCCCGCGCTCATTGGCCTCGGCCCGCTCCGCGCCGCGCGAATCGCGCCTCCCATTGGTGGGCGAACGCCTGTCGCTCACCGCGGCCCCCGCTCAGCGATTGGCGGACGCGGGTGTCCAGCTTACGAAGCAGGACGTGGGCCGCCGCGGCTCGCTCTTGTGATTGGCCGCGTGGGGGCGGGCTTGAGCCGCGTTAGGGACCATAGCGCGGGGGCGCGACCCTCTTCGCTGGCCACGCCCCATCCGCAGCGGCGCCGGTTTTCCATTGCTTGGTGGTGTGGAGACCCACGCCCCGTGGGGCGGGCGCGCGGGTGCCCTCACGTGGACGCCCCGGGAAGGGCGGGGTCCACCCACAGGTGACACATGTGGGGGGGTCCCTCGTGTGTCCCCCACCAAACGTGACACACACGTGACACACACCTGACACACACGTGACACAGGTGGGTGACCCCGCCCTTCCCGGGGCGTCCACGTGAGGGCACCCCGCGCGCCCCGCCCACGGGGCGTGGTCTCCACACCACCAGCCAATGGAAACCGGCGCCGCTGCCGGAGGGGGCGTGGCCAGCGACAGAGGTCGCGCCTCCCGCGCTATTGGTCCTAAGCCGGCTCAGCCCGCCCCCACGCCGGCCAATCACAAGAGCGGAGCCGCGGCGGCCACGCCTGCTCGTCAGCTGACACCCGCGTCCGCCAATCGCTGAGCGGGGGCCGCGGTGAGCGACAGCCGTCGCCCACCAATGGGAGGCGCGATTCGCGCGGCGCGGGCCGCGGGCCAATGAGCGCGGGGGAGGCGGGGCGGCGCGACCAATGGGAGCGCGGGGGCGGGGCCCGCGCGACGCCGTTACCGCCCGGGAAGGAGGAGGCGGCGCCGCCATCATGAGCTACGGTGAGGGGGGGGGGGACACCGGGGGGGGGCCGTGAGGGACCGGGGGGGGCACCGGGACATGGCGGGGGCTCTGAGGGGACCGGGGGGTCGGGGGTGTCCGCGGCACGGCGGGGGACGGGGCGGCAGCGGCCCCGGGGGTGTCCGTGAGGCGGCGGGGGAGGGAGCGGGACCCGGCGGGCCGTGAGGGGACGGGGGGACACCGGGGGCGTGGAGGACACGGAGGGGCCCTGAGGGGCCGAGGGCGGCCGGGACCCCGCGGGGTCTCTGAGGGGCTGGGGGGGGTCGGGACCGGGAGGGGCCGGGGGTGTCCGTGACCGCGGGGACCGTGAGGGACGCGGCGGGCTGGGGATGGAGCCGAGCCCCGGCCCGGGGTCAGCGCGGCCCCGGAGGAGCCTCCGAGCACGGTCCGGTTCTGACTGGGACTGGGACAGGGACAGACCCAATTCCTGATGGGAATGGGACAGGGACAGACCCAATTCCTGGTGGGAATGGGACAGGGACAGACCCAATTCCTGGTGGGAATGGGACAGGGACAGACCCAGCTCCTGGTGGGAATGGGACAGGGACAGACCCAATTCCTGGTGGGAATGGGACAGGGACAGACCCAATTCCTGATGGGACAGACCCAATTCCTGATGAGAACAGGACAGACCCAGTTCCTGGTGGGAATGGGACAGGGACAGACCCAGTTCCTGGTGGGAATGGGACAGGGACAGACCCAATTCCTGGTGGGAATGGGACAGGGACAGACCCAGCTCCTGGTGGGAATGGGACAGGGACAGACCCAGCTCCTGGTGGGAATGGGACAGGGACAGACCCAATTCCTGGTGGGAATGGGACAGGGACAGACCCAATTCCTGGTGGGACAGACCCAATTCCTGATGAGAACAGGACAGACCCAGTTCCTGGTGGGACTGGGACAGGGACAGACCCAGTTCCTGATGGGACAGACCCAATTCCCGGTGGGAACAGCACAGACCCAATTCCTGAGGGGACAGGGACAGGGACAGACCCAACTCCTGATGGGAACAGGACAGACCCAATTCCTGATGGGAACAGCACAGACCCAATTCCTGAGGGGACAAGGACAGGGATAGATCCAATTCCTGAGGGGACAGGGATAGATCCAATTCCCGAGGAGACCTGGGACAGGGACAGGGACAGACCTAATTCCTGGGATAGACCCAATCCCTGATGGGTCCAGGGACTGGGACAGACCCAGTCCTTGATGGACTTGGGACAAGGACAGACCCGATTCCTGATGGGACCAGGGACAGGGATAGATCCAGTTCCTGAGGGGACCAGGGACAGGGATAGATCCAGTTCCTGAGGGGACCTGGGACAGGGATAGATCCAGTTCCTGAGGGGACCAGGGACAGGGATAGATCCAGTTCCTGAGGAGACCTGGGACAGGGATAGATCCAGTTCCTGAGGGGACCAGGGACAGGGATAGATCCAGTTCCTGAGGAGACCTGGGACAGGGATAGATCCAGTTCCTGAGGGGACCAGGGACAGGGATAGATCCAGTTCCTGAGGGGACCAGGGACAGGGATAGATCCAGTTCCTGAGGGGACCTGGGACAGGGATAGATCCAGTTCCTGAGGGGACCAGGGACAGGGATAGATCCAACTCCTGAGGGGACCTGGGACAGGGACGGGTCTGATTCCTGATGGGACCAGGACAGACCCAATTCCTGATGGAACTGGGACCAGACCCACTTCCTACCAGATCCTGGATTTATTTCCCACTCCAGTTCCACTCAGCCCCCCCCCCCCCATTTCCACTCCAACCCCCACCTGTCCCTCCCCTCTGTGCCCATTTAATGTCATTTGGCCTTTTTTCCCCCCCTTCATTTTGCCATTTTTATTCCTTTTCTGGCTCCTGGAGCGGCCTCTCTTCCCCTGGGGCAGGGATTCCCCTCTGCATTCCATGGGAACGCTTGGCTGAGGCTGGAGCGGTGACACGCTGGGGCAAAGAGAGGGGAAATTAATTAATTAGTTCATTTTTGTGATGGGGGGGCCACTAATTAAGGACAAAATCCCACCAGGAACCTCCAGGTAACATCCCAGGACAAGGAGAGCCAGGACAGGGCACAGGAATGTCGGTCCTGGGATGGCAGGAATGGGATAAAACTTCCCCAAAGCGTCCCGATTCCCCCATTTTAGGCAGGAATTGGGCCTTTCCCGTCGTTTCCACTCCCAAAATCCTCAGCCCTGGAAACTCTTCCCAAGAGCTGGGCTTTGAATTCCAACCTGGGGGGGTTTTGTTGCCCCCAAAAGGTGCTTTTGTGGGGCTGGGGCGACCTCAGAGGGCTGATTCCTGCCAGATTGGGTGGAAAACTGGTGGATTTGGGGCTCTGGGACTGTCCCTGATTGCTTTGGGCTCTTTTCTAGGTTATGGAGACTGGAATTCGGGCACGAGCAGAGGCAAGTGTGGGATGTTCCTCCCTCCCCCTCCGGAGCCTTTCCCGGGATGCTCCGGGTCGGTGACGTGGCCCTGACCCCCCACGGCCTCTCCCACTGACCATTCCCCCCTTTTTCTTTCCCAAATTCCCACCGGAGCCGACGGAAAATGGCGTTGCTGGAACGGGAAAACTGTTCTGGGCAGAATATTTGGGGGTTTTGGGGGGTTTTCCTCTCCAAACAAACGTTGGAGAGGCAGCAGATCCCAAATTCCCCCTCGGCACAAAATAAAAGCCCGAGGGAGAAAAGCCCAAATTTTAAGGTGTTTAAACTAAAAAAAAAAAAAAAAAAAGCTGGGAACACATCTTGGATATTTTGTGTCGTGCCCATGGTTATTCCCATCCCAGTTATTCCCATCCCAGTTATTCCCATCCCGGTTATTCCCATCCCAGTTATTCCCATCCGTGGTTATTCCCATCCCAGTTATTCCCATCCCAGTTATTCCCATCCCAGTTACTCCCATCCCAGTTATTCCCATCCCAGTTATTCCCATCCCGGTTATTCCCATTCCAGTTATTCCCATCCCAGTTATTCCCATCCCAGTTATCCCCATCCGGAGCCGTCGGATGGAGGCTCTGCCTGGAGTTTTTTTGGGATCTGTACGAGGAAATCGTTCCCTAAAACCTTTGGGAGCTCAAAGGTTGAAAATCCCGGGTGAATTAAACAGAAAATTGGGGTTTGTTGTTGTTTGGCTTTTTTCAATAATTTTGACTTTGAACGGAAACCGCGGCCGGGAACGATCCCGACTCCCGGCTCTTCCCGGCTCTTCCCGACTCCCGGCTCTTCCCGTCGCTCCAGGTTACGAGGGCTACAATTATGGCTACGGCTACGGGCAGGACAGCTCGGGGGGGTACGGCTACGGCGTGGCCGCCGGCAATTCCTGGGAAATGGGCAACTCCGACGCCGACGCGGCGCCCGAGAGCGGCGACGGCCTCGGCAAGATGAGCCAGCGGCTGGACGTGGGATCCCACCCGGATTCCGAGGGGATGCCGGGGGGACGCTACGGAGCCGTCGGGGACAGGTGAGTCCCGCCCCCCCCCTTCCTGCCTTTCCCAGCTGGAAAATTGGGGCTGACGCCGACTTTTCATCCCCGTCTCGCCAAACAAAAAACCCCGTCCCTCCAACCCAACCCATTCCACGATCCCGTGGGATCTCACCCGGGGCCACGGCTCAGGGGTGGACATGGCGGTGCCGGGTTGATGGTTGGAGATCCTTCCAACCCAACCCGTTCCATGATCCCGTGGGATCTCACCCGGGGACGCGGCTCAAGGGTGGACATGGCGGTGCCGGGTTGATGGTTGGAGATCCTTCCAACCCAACCCATTCCATGATCCCGTGGGATCTCACCCGGGGATGCGGCTCAGGGGTGGACATGGTGGTGCCGGGTTGATGGTTGGACTGGATGGTCTTGGAGGTCCTTCCAACCTGAACCGTTCCACGATCCCGTGGGATCTCACCTGGGGACACGGCTCAGGGGTGACCACGGTGGTGGGTGGATGGTTGGACTGGATGATCCTGGAGGTCCCTCCAGCCCAACCCGTTCCACGATCCCGTGGGATCTCACCCGGGGACGCGGCTCAGGGGTGGACATGGCAGTGCCAGGTTGATGGTTGGACTGGATGGTCTTGGAGGTCCTTCCAACCTGAACTGTTCCACGATCCCGTGGGATCTCACCTGGGGCCACGGCTCAGGGGTGACGAGGGCAGTGCTGGGTTGATGATTGAACTCAATGATCTTTGAGGTCCTTCCAACCCAACCCATTCCACGATCCCGTGGGATCTCACCTGGGGACGCAGCTCAGGGGTGACCACAGTGGTGGGTGGATGGTTGGACTGGATGGTCTTTGAGGTCCTTCCAACCCAACCCGTTCCACGATCCCGTGGGATCTCACCCGAGGACACGGCTCAAGGGTGGACATGGCGGTGCCGGGTTGATGGTTGGAGATCCTTCCAACCCAAACCATTCCACGATCCCGTGGGATCTCACCCGGGGACGCGGCTCAAGGGTGGACATGGTGGTGCCGGGTTGATGGTTGGAGATCCTTCCAACCCAACCCGTTCCACGATCCCGTGGGATCTCAGGGCCGTTTCTCCCGCAGGTACGACCCGTACGAGTCCTACGACTCGAGGTCCTCCCTGAACGACCGCGACCTGTATCGGCCGGGCTACGACTACAACGACTACAACGACTACAACGATTACAACGATTACAACGATTACAACGATTACAATGATTACAACGATTACAATGATTACAACGATTACAACGATTACAATGATTATAACGACTACAACGACTACAACGACTACAACGACTACCACGACTACACGGAGTCGGAGCAGGACAACGACGGCGCCTACGAGGGCCCCTACGAGCCCTTCCCCGGGGCCCGGCGGGAGCAGTTCCCGGGCCGGGCGCGGGACGGCTTCGGGCAGCGCGGGCAGGGCTGGGGCCGGGACGGGCGGCCCTCGGGGCCCTTCCCCGGGCGCGGGGCCTGGCACGAGCCCCGCGGGCCCCCCGGCGCCAAACGCCTGCCCTCCCTCTTCTCCCACAACATCCTGCCCCCCGAGCCCGGCGCCTTCCCCGCCAACGCCAGGGGCTTCCCCGGCAACGCGCGCTACGGAGGAGGGATGGTCAGGCAGAGGGTGAAGAGGAACTGGAAAATGTGGGATTGGGATTTTAAGGTGAGTCGGCCCCGCTCGGCTCGTCCCCAGTGGGGAGGGGCGTCAGAATTCCCTACAAATCCATAATTCCGGGCGCTACGGAGGGGGGAGGATGAAGAGGAACTGGAAAATGTGGGATTGGGATTTTGAGGTGAGCGGGGGTTTATAGGGGGGTGTGGGCCCAGCTCGGCTCGTCCCCGGCACACCCCAGTGGGGAGGGGCTTGAGAATTCCCTACAAATCCATAATTCCGGGTGCTATGGAGGCAGGAGGATGAAGAGGAACTGGAAAATGTGGGATTGGGATTTTAAGGTGAGTCGGCCCCACTCGGCTCGTCCCCAGTGGGGAGGAGCGTCAGAATTCCTTCCAAATCCATAATTCCTGGTGTTATGGAGGAGAGAGGATAAAGAGGAACTGGAAAATGTGGGATTGGGATTTTAAGGTGAGTCAGCCCCGCTCGGCTCGTCCCCAGCACACCCCAGTGGGGAGGGGCGTCAGAATTCCCTCCAAATCCATAATTCCGGGTGCTATGGAGGCAGGAGGATGAAGAGGAACTGGAAAATGTGGGATTGGGATTTTGAGGTGAGTGGGGGTTTGTAGGGGGGTGTCCAGCACATCCCCAGCACACCCCAGTGGGGAGGGGCTTGAGAATTCCCTCCAAATCCATAATTCTGGGTGCTATGGAGGGGGGGGATGAAGAGGAACTGGAAAATGTGGGATTGGGATTTTAAGGTGAGCAGGGGTTTATAGGGGAATGTGGGCCCAGCTCGGCTCGTCCCCAGCACACCCTGGATGATCCTCGTGGGGCCCTTCCAGCTTGGGATATTCCATGATTTTGGAGCTCAGGGAGTGTTTGGACTCGATGATCTTCATGGATCCTTTCCAAATCAGGATATCCCAAGATTTTAGAGCTCAGAGAGTGTCTGGATGAGGCTCTTGGGCACTTGTTGGGATTTCGGGCAGGGATTGGACTGGATGATCCTCAGGGGTCCCTTCCACCTTGGGACATTCCATGATTTTGGAGCTCAGGGTGTGCTTGGACAAGGCTCTTGGACACATGGTGGGATTTTGGGATGTCCTGAACAGGGATTGGACTGGATGATCCCTGTGGGTCCCTTCCAAATCCGGATATCCCAAGATTTTCGAGCCCAGGGAGCGTTTGGACGAGGCTCTCGGGCACTTGGTGGGATTTTGGGCAGGGACTGGACCGGATGATCCTCACGGATCCCTCCCAGCCGGGGACATTCCCTGATTCCCTGCTCCTCTGTGCCCTCTCCCAGCTGCAGAGGAAGAAGCTCCGGCGGGATCCGGGGGCCAGGAAGCGGAAGCAGCCGAGCAGCTCCGAGGAGCCCGACGGAAAAGCCGCCAAGACCGACGGATCCGACAATTCCGACTCGGACAACGGTGAGGGCGGAGGGGGGGGACACAAACACGGCCCCACTGCCTGGATTTGGGGTCACCTGGGATTTGGGGACACACACACAGCCCCCCCTGGGGTCACCTGGGATTTGGGGACACACACACGGCCCCCATTGGGGTCACCTGGGATTTGGGGACACACCCCCCCCCACTGCCTGGATTTGGGGATTTGGGGACACACACACGGCCCCCATTGGGGTCACCTGGGATTTGGGGACGCACACACACCCCATTGGGGTCACCTGGGATTTGGGGACACACACACCCCCCACTGCCTGGATTTGGGGATTTGGGGACACACACACGGCCCTACTGCCTGGATTTGGGGATTTGGGGACACACACACACCCCACTGGGGTCACCTGGGATTTGGGGACGCACACCCCCCCCACTGCCTGGGGTTGGGGTCACCTGGGATTTGGGGACACCTCCCTCCCCCCACTGCCTGGATTTGGGGATTTGGGGACACACACACACCCCACTGGGGTCACCTGGGATTTGGGGACACACACACACGCGGCTCCACTGGGGTCACCTGGGATTTGGGGACACACACACCCCCCACTGCCTGGATTTGGGGATTTGGGGACACACACACACGGCTCCACTGGGGTCACCTGGGATTTGGGGACACAAACACGGCCCCACTGCCTGGATTTGGGGTCACCTGGGATCTGGGGGGACACACACACGGCCCCACTGCCTGGATTTGGGGATTTGGGGACACACACACCCCCCACTGCCTGGATTTGGGGTCACCTGGGATTTGGGGACACAAACACGGCCCCACTGCCTGGATTTGGGGTCACCTGGGATCTGGGGGGACACACACACGGCCCCACTGCCTGGGTTTGGGGATTTGGGGACACACACACCCCCCACTGCCTGGATTTGGGGTCACCTGGGATTTGGGGCCACGTTTTTCGGGATGGATCCGGGCCGGGAAGGGCCTCGCCGTGCTCAGGGTGTTGTTCCTTCCAGAGGAGGGCACGGAAGGAGAGTCGGGAGACAAAGAGGAGAAGGAGGGATCCAGAGGGGTAAGGAAAGATTCCAGATGGCTTTTGTGGGATCCAGAGGGGTAAGGAAAGATTCCAGATGGCTTTTGTGGGATCCAGAGGGGTAAGGAAAGATTCCAGATGGCTTTGGGGTGGGAAAGGAGGGATCCAGAGGGGTAAGGAAAGATTCCAAATGGTTTTAGGGTGGGAAAGGAGGGATCCAGAGGGGTAAGGAAGGATTCCAAATGGCTTTGGGGTGGGAAAGGAGGGATCCAGAGGGGTAAGGAAAGATTCCAAATGGCTTTGGGGTGGGAAAGGAGGGATCCAGAGGGGTAAGGAAGGATTCCAGATGGCTTTTGTGGGATCCAGAGGGGTAAGGAAGGATTCCAAATGGCTTTTGTAGGATCCAGAGGGGTAAGGAAAGATTCCAAGTGGCTTTGGGGTGGGAAAGGAGAGATTCCAAGGGGTAAGGAAAGATTCCAAGTGACTTTGGTGGGATCCAGAGGGGTAAGGAAAGATTCCATGTGACTTTGGGGTGGGAAAAGAGGGATCCAGAGGGGTAAGGAAAGATTCCAAATGGTTTTAGGGTGGGAAAGGAGGGATCCAGAGGGGTAAGGAAAGATTCCAAGTGACTTTGGTGGGATCCAGAGGGGTAAGGAAAGATTCCAGATGACTTTGGGGTGGGTCAGAGCTCTGCTTGGTGAGGGCACATCCCGGGGTTATTCCCAAAGGGACTTGGGTTATTCCCAAAGGGAGTTGGGGGGTGGAGGCTGGAGGAGTTGGGATGGGATATTTCCAAGGGGAAAAGGCTTGGAGCCCCCGGGCTCTCCTGCCACCCTTCCTTGGAATGTAAATAAACTGGGAAAACCCCTTGGGAACGTCCCAGAAATGCTTGGAGCCCCCGGGCTCTCCTGCCACCCTTCCTTGGAATGTAAATAAACTGGGAAAACCCCTTGGGAACATCCCAGAAATGCTTGGAGCCCCCGGGCTCTCCTGCCACCCTTCCTTGGAAGATTAAAAAAAGATGGGAAAACCTTTTGGAAACATCCCATAAACTGGAGGAGCTCCATGGAGGGAAAGGCTCCATGGAGGGAAATGTGGGAATTCCAGGGGATTCCCGACCTCCCCCACCAGCCACGGCCTCCAAACACGGCGAAATTCCCGTCCCCGGGAGCCTCAATGAAGGAAAATCCCAAAAAATCAGCTCCCTGGATTTCCCGGGGTTGGGAGAGGCCAAATCCCAGGGAAATGGTGCCCAGGGAAGGGTCTGGAGCAGCTCCCAGACCTTCCCGGGGGGGTTTGACTTCCCAATGTTGTGTTTTCAGGAAGGGGAGGACGAAGAAGGAAGAGACTCCGAGAGAGGTGAGTGGGGGGTTGGGCTCCAAAGCTCCACATTCCAGGGCGGGTATCCCGATAAATCCGGGCGGATCCCGTCCTCTGGGAGCAGGGAATGCTGGAAATCCCTGCTGGGGAAGAGCAGGATCCCAAGCTTTTGGGATGGGGGAGCTGCTGGAATCGGGTCGGAGCTCCCGCCGGGCCTTGGATTGGAGTTGTTTTGGGGCTGGAAAAGATGGAATTTCCCTTCTTGGAGAGGTGGGGCTGGAAAAGATGGAATTTCCCCTCTTGGAGAGGGGGGGCTGGAAAAGATGGAATTTCCCCTCTTGGAGAGGTGGGACTGGAAAAGATGGAATTTCCCATCCTGGAGAGGTGGGACTGGAAAAGATGGAATTTCCTGTCCTGGAGAGGTGGGGCTGGAAAAGATGGAATTTCCCGTCCTGGAGAGGTGGGAGCGGCGGGAGAAGCACCACAATTCCCAAAGAAAAGCAGGAGAGGGCTGGGAAGAAACCTCCTGGTGGGACCCTGGGATGCTCCAGCAGCTCCTCCATCCCAAAAATCCACACCGGGAATGGGTTTTTCCCGGATCCCAAGTTTCTCCTCTTGTCCGGGTCCACTTGGAGGCGGAAAAATCCGAGTGGGTGGGGCTTGAAACCAGCAAATGTGGCACTAATTAGTCCTGAAACCAGTAAATGAGTCACTAATTAGTCCTCAAACCCAACAAATGTGT